>NC_140228.1:1290579-1433079 GCF_951802725.1 Rutilus rutilus
TTTCGGGAGATATCTTGAAGAGTCATCACCCAGAGAGGAGATCAGGATTCTCTTAAGTTCTCAATCTTTCTCCTTAAATGCTTTAATCATGGCTGGGAGAGTTCGAGCATTTCTCAGAGAATCTCTCTCTCAAAAAAAAGAATACATCAGGTTTTATAGGATAAAGACATACACAACAATAAGATCAACGTGACTAACTCATGACTTAACTCATGTCACCTTCTTTCAATATGTTGGTTCAATTTGTGTAAAAGCCCCCCCCCCCCCCCCCACCCCCCTCACCCTCTGTTACTGGCATGAGCAAAATTATCTGGAATCATCAGAAGGAAATGGAGCAAAGGGTTAAGAAGTTGAGTTGATTACTCAATATATCATGAGACTATTCTAAACAGTATATTTCTGATATTGTCAGGTCAGCATTTCAGAAATTTCCATGGACACAATATTCATTGTACATGTTGTTTAAGTGTTAGAATGTTAGGCCTAAAAGGGAAGTAAGGTTTAGATGTTAGAATCATGTTTAGTTTAAACTATTATCTATTAAAAATCCATCAAACGTGTTCACAACCAGTCAAACAAAGTTGTTTCCCCATTGCGCCTAAATCAAGCACAGCATTGAGAGTAGCTTTGAAAGGGAACTATGGTTAGTGTAGTAAAACCATGGTTAATTTGTGGTTAATTTTCGTAAGGGAATTACCAAATTAAATACTTGCAGAATGTACAGCTGATGATTAAAATAAAATATTTCGAAATATCTGATACTAGATGCACATCCAGGTATGATAAACATAACAGTGATGTAGCCGCATCAACCAGTGACATCATCACTGAAAAGAACGAGACCGACAAGAAATAGCAGCAGCAAACCAGTGAGATGGAGGCACTTCAGAAGATTGCGGATGTTCTGGAACCAAAACTTGGTCAAATCAGTAAAGCGATAGAATACTCTAAGAAAAAGATTGAGGTGAAAAATGCATTTTTGTCGTTGGTACTGTATAAGTAGCAGTGGGTGGTAATAGACAAGAACTGTACAGTTTTCTATGATCTTGCTGATAACATTTCTTTAGTCATTCGGCAGTTTGAACAACTGTAGGAAAACCACCCTTACAGAGTCTTCAAGTCATCTCCCACAACTCCAGTTTTGAGAGTTGGGTAACTCTCCCACTCTTTACTGTAGATACAACTTACTGTATATTATTGCCACTTTGGCGTAGCAATCACTTGAACATAAAGCTACAAGTTATCGCACTAAAAAATCCGTCACACATTAATGATCACGTCTGCCTGCTGATTGGCTAAAAGTGTGCCAGCGTGAGTGGCAAGTTAAACCCTACATTATGGGGACAAAATGTCCCCACAAGATGGCAATATCTAAAATCATCCGGGACATTTTTTGATGAAAACAGCTTATAAATCAGACTGAGTGATGTTCTTTGAAGATGTAAAAATGCATAAAGTTTTGTGTGATGGGTGGTTTAGTGTGTTAGTGTAAGGGGACAGAACATACTGTATGAAAATCATTATGTCTATGGAAAGATCCCATAAAACATGAAAACACAACATCAATAAGAGTCAACAGAGAGTCTATTTTAAACTCTTGATGGTTTAGACTAGTTTAACCCTTTCATTGCTGTGTGGTTTCGGGAGATATCTTGAATAGTCTTCACCCAGAGAGGAGATCAGGATTCTCCTAAGTTCTCAATCTTTCTCATTAAACCAATGACTGCAATGAAATTAAGACCATTTTACCAATCGCACTGAGACACTTAAAATGATACCAAACGTGTATGTGTGTGTGTGTGTGTCTGTGTGTGTGTGTGTGCATCCCCGGGCCACGGACTTGAGGCAATAGCTGTGTCCCAATGTGAATCCTCCGAAGGCCGCGTTTGAAGGCCGATTGTGTTACCGCGGCGCGATGAAGGCTGTCCCAAGTCAATTCTGCATCATTCGAAGGCCGGTTGCGTCCTCGCGACGCGACGAAGGTTACCCTGATTCAAAAGCGACGCCAAATGGACCCATCTTTTCCCCGTGAAAGGAAGGATACATAAAAGGATCCTTAGCGGCCTATCCTACCCTATCCTACCCCACAAGTCATTGCGCACCAGTGACGACAGCATTTTTTTTTTCTTTTTTTTTCATTTACTCAAATAGCTAGCGAAACCAGAGTTCTTATAACGTCATCTTAACTCCTTCGTCACCATTGCGTGGCTTCATTTGTCAGGTGGTTTGAGGCAAACCTTGTGCTAATATTAGTTTAACGACCTATTTGTAATATTTGCACTAGTCTATCTCACTTGTGTATTATAAGAAATATCACTCACCCTATAAAGCCCACAACAATAAGAAAAGCAGTAGATAAGGTAATGGGGTTTCACTTTTATGTGTTTTTGTAGTGCTGTCATGCAAGCTATGTCTACAAAGGTTTTAACCAAATTTGAGTATCCAGAAATATGTTTTCTGAAGTATTTTGTATGCATGTCCTGATGTGTCATATTTTGCAGTGTTAACAATGCACTAATGTTAAGATTGCACCCTTAATATTTTTCATAAGTACCCTTTTCTGCTTTTTTAGAGCAATTCTGGAGAAAATGGGTCTGCTGGAGAAGGTAACTCCCATACAGGCAAAAAAAAAAAGAGAGAATTTTTATATATATATATATATATATACAAAGAAAGTTAATACACACATCTTTGCTGAAATGTATTGTGCTGTTGTTGTTAACAAGCCATGGTTAATTTGCTCTGCCTTAGGATTGCAAGTGTCCTGGGACATGTGAGGGTGTGAGTGGGAAACCCACTGCTGAAACTTGGCCCTGGTTTGTCCTCATGGATGAGGTCTTGGGACAGAGGCATTGCATCAACCCCCCATCCTCATTGCCTCAATCCCTGAGGACACACCAGGGCCGAGTTCAGCAGTGGGTGCCCACGGTGAGGAAGAGCCAGGGGAACCAGCACCACCAGCAGCACCAGCACCACCAGCAGCACCAGCACCAGCACCACCAGCAGCACCAGCACCAGCACCACCAGCAGCACCAGCACCAGCACCACCAGCAGCACCAGCACCAGCAGCACCAGCACCACCAGCAGCACCAGCACCAGCACCACCAGCAGCACCAGCACCAGCACCACCAGCAGCACCAGCACCAGCACCACCAGCAGCACCAGCACCAGCACCACCACCAGCAGCACCAGCACCACCAGCAGCACCAGCACCAGCACCACCAGCAGCACCAGCACCAGCACCAGCACCAGCACCACCAGCAGCACCAGCACCAGCACCACCAGCAGCACCAGCACCAGCAGCACCAGCACCAGCACCACCAGCACCACCAGCAGCACCAGCACCACCAGCAGCACCAGCACCAGCACCACCAGCAGCACCAGCACCAGCACCAGCACCACCAGCAGCACCAGCACCAGCACCACCAGCAGCACCAGCACCACCAGCAGCACCAGCACCAGCACCAATTCGTTTTTTTTTTCATTTCTAGTAGATCGCACAATAACTGATTTGTCCCCTTTCTTGGCAACAGTGACAGATGTTGGCATGTCAAAAAACACTGGTGTTTGGTCAGCATTCCCTATCTGATCCAGGGGGTATGAGTGAGTTTTCCTCAGTTTAAGCACATATCGCTGAAAAGACAGCAACTTCTCCTCGAAGTCTGAGGGCAGGCGCTGGGTACTTGTTCAACGACGCAGTGTCAGCCCTTTGCGCCGCATCATTCGTGTACACCACCCAGTGCTAGCTTTGAATTCATTTGTCAGTATGTTCAGCTCCTTGGCTATCTCCAGAGCCCTCAGCCGAATGATTTCTCTTGTGATTGGCATCGCATCCCGACGTTTTTCTATCACATATTCATAGATTCTATCATCAAGTTCTGCAAACTTGCCACTTTGAGGTCCACGGAAAGCTTTCCTTTGGCTGTTGGCATTTTTTAGTCGTTCTTTTTGTGCTCGCCACCTCCGAACGTTGCATTCTGTGACTCCAAATTTTTTGCCAGCTTTGCAATTATTAGATGATTCCGCCTCATTCACGACCATAAGTTTAAAGTTGGCGTCATAATTGTTTCGTGTTGGTTTATTTGACCAACTTTTGAAGTGCTTTTCTCAAGATAATCTCTTGACTTCTCCATGGCGACACTTTACTGTTTATTTAATTCATAACACTGTCACTAATTAGCCTATCGTGTTGGCACCCTCTACTGTTTCCCTCTGCTTTCTCCCTTTCCCCCCGTGATTTTGTCTATATTGCGAATATAAGACGACCCCCCATTTTTCAGCCTATTTTTAGGACAAAAACCTCGTCTTATATGAGGGTATATACGGTATTTGGTTCAGATTTAAAAAAATGTGGGTTGAGGCTTAATGACCATGTGAAAATGTGGGTCCCACAGCCAAACCAGTTGAGAACCACTGGTATACATCAATATTAGTCTGATTTTTCACCAGTGGAAGCATGTGTGACCGCTGGTGACCAATAATACATTCTGTAAGACTGAAAATACTGGTTGAGGCCTGCATGAGGCAAAAGGGCCCTGATGGCTAATTAACATTCGACCTCCCCCACACGGCCTGACTTCCTCTCACAAACTACTAAGAACTCATACAAGAACATGGTTTAATGTTTATCATTGACTGTTATGTTTTTGGTGTCATTTGAAATGTCTCAAAGTGAGTGGTACAGATATCTCATATCCAGATAGATAAAATAAAAGGTAATAAGGTTTATAGAAGTTTAGAGAAAACTGGTTCAGAGCCATTTGAGGGTGGTCTCCCCCATCCCCCATGTCACCTGCATTTGAGGGTGGTCGCCCCCATCCCCCATGTCACCTGCATTTGAGGGTGGTCTCCCCCATCCCCCATGTCACCTGCATTTGAGGGTGGTCTCCCCCATCCCCCATGTCACCTGCATTTGAGGGTGGTCGCCCCCATCCCCCATGTCACCTGCATTTGAGGGTGGTCTCCCCCATCCCCCATGTCACCTGCATTTGAGGGTGGTCTCCCCCATCCCCCATGTCACCTGCATTTGAGGGTGGTCGCCCCCATCCCCCATGTCACCTGCATTTGAGGGTGGTCTCCCCCATCCCCCATGTCACCTGCATTTGAGGGTGGTCGCCCCCATCCCCATGTCACCTGGTCAAACAGGATAAAGGAAGGTGTTCGCGCGCTCTCTGGGGTCTTCTTTGCTGGACATGAATGGAATAGGTGTTTTCGCTCTCTCTCTCTCTGTCTCTCTCTCTGTCTCTCTCTTTCCCCTTCTCTCTCTCTCTCTATCTCAGGTAGGCTACAAGCTGGGTAAGATTATTTGGTGTAACCAATGTATAACCATGTTCTAGATATTTGAATTGATTGTGGAATTGATCTCTGATATCTGAAATATTAAATTGTTATGTGATTATTCTAACTGATTTTGACATTGTTCATTTAATGGTTAAAAGGAATAGTCAAACATTCGCTCACTTTTAGTGAGGCACAGATGTTATTAAAACCTTTCATTTATGGAGTCAGATGAAGTAACGAGTAAATACATATGATCAATGTATTACAAATTTAACCAACCAATACTTTGCATGAGTGAGGACAGAACACGTGATAACCTTCCCCGTGTATTGGCGAACCGACAATTGGACCAATATATCGGGCCTTACAATTCTTTTCTATATAACCGTTTGTTCAGAGTTTACAGTGTATGTTAAAGAGGTCTGTGTGGAACAGGACAGGATTGAGCGGTAAAGAGCCTTATAGAGGGATTCCAGTCTTAAATTCACCATGGCAACAACAACTCACACGTCACATTACAAATGATCCTTACAAAACAAGAAGTTCTGTTTGTGAGGGTCTGATGGATTTCTCTCTAAACACACACACACATTTACCATAATGATTGTGTACAGGGTCAACGCTTCAATATTTTGTATGACAGAAAATTCTTGAAAAGTGACATTTCACTGAACTACACATTCATCTTAGTTTAACTTTCACAACCTGCAAGGGGATTGAATTGAATTAGGAAACACTGACAACTAGAGGACATGTGAGAATAATAATATTGCTGTCTGAAAACACTCACTGATTTACTGACAGTTTTGACACATCTTCATATGCTATACATTATGGAAAAAAGTAATGACTAACAATTTTAATAACTTTATATTTTCTAATTACACACACCTCTGTGTCAGCTTTATGGTTTCATTGATGGTAGGTCTATGCTAATTCAATAAATATTCATTGTCTTATCTTCATCCTTAAAAGAATAATACAAAAACTGCCAACAGGAATAAAACATTTTAACACGTGTACATTATCTCCTGCATTTTGCGCAAAATATGACAATTATTCAGACAACAGTTATGATCAGATGACTTCATTACAATTGGCATATAGATGTGTTCATCTTTGAAACACTAATGACGTGATATTATGAATGAAATCTACAGTAAGAGAGATCTGTCCCTCCATTGACAGGCTATGCAACCACCATTGACGTTTCAATAAAGTTCATAAAGAGATCCTGAAATTGTTGAGCGGGTTATTCCACATTTTCTGATGAGACTTGATCGCTTTATGTGATGAACTGATTGAATTTAGGCTTTTATTCACATATATTGATCAGCAAAACAAACCTCAACTAATGGTGACTTTATTAAATAATTAAAGGTGAATTTCAAACATTTTATTTTATTATTTCAAGCACTGTAACAACAGTCAAATAGCAGTCAAAGATATGTAACGTATGATGAATAATTTGTCAAGTTTAAATGGTATAACAATTATATTATTGTTGTTGTTATTATTACCAGTCATTTATTTCATTCATCTTTTTATTTTATTGTTATTTTTTAGCTGCACTCGTTGTGTTCTGTCTTCCGGTTTGTATTTCCACAGAAGTTAAGATCTTACGGATTTATGAATCACTCGTTTTAAAATCTTCCTGTTCTACTGAATTTTGTTATGACATCCGTTTCAAACATTACAATGTTCATGATAACTTTCCTTAACTCTACAATAAGTAAATCCACTTCTCTAGCTAATTACTCTTCGACAGCGATGCCATAGAAATATACAGCGACCGCAAAAACAGTTCAAACATAATATTGTAAAGATGCGGCACACTTGTTTCTCTGGTGCATAAGCTCTATAATGCTGTGATCCACAATAGGTAGAGGTGGTTTAAATAATTCTTTATCAGGATCAAACTCTTGCTCAAACATTATTCATAATCCTGAGTAATAATTACTATTACCATTGGATGAATTTTGTGTTAGTGGTTCTTCAGGTTGACATCCTCATAAGATTACTGTACTTCACTGAGACTCAACTCTTCATGGACAAAGTTAATTTTCTTGTCATTAAATATGTGCATTAAATAATGAATTTGACCAGAGCAGATTTGCCTGAAGTCTGATATACACCATCTTAAATTTACAACACAAACTTAACTCTTTTTCTCCAAACTACAGAGCTGAAAAGGTTCAGAATGAGCCAGTTCTTATTCTCAAATGTTCATCATCAAATTCATCTCCATGTTTTTTGAAAGGTTTTTATCAAATATCATTCAGAATAGTTTGACTTTGTGTGAAATGTCAGTCTCTGCTGCCCTCTTCTGGTCAGTCAGATCATCAAACAAACTTAAAAAAAATGTATATTCCAAAACTGATAGGAACCTATTGACTGATAAACAATCACCAATTCCTTTTGTATTTGTCTATCTTTCCCCATCATTTTCATAATTTGCTTCCATGATGGTTGCTTCCAGTAATACATACAATAAAAAATAAGTTTGAAAACGCCTCGGTTACGCTAGCTTCTCGTTCCCTCTTCAGGGTTACAGTCGTAACCGAGGCGTTCCCTTTCAAGTTGATTGACGCTGTGGAAACATTTATACCCATGCCGCCATAATGACAAGTGCCTGTCTACTACCCGTCACACTTTAATTAACATACACATAAACAGGGGCTTCATAAGTGGAGGAAAAGGGTGACAGAGTTCATAGGGCCCTGGCGTGTGAGGGGCCCTCGAAGATCCTGAAATTATTATTATTATTTTACAATTGTGCGTATGCACTGCGTCTGCACTATTTCATGCACCCAATTTGCATGAATTGATTGGTTGAACATTGCGAAACACTAATTGTCTGTGAGGGAGAGCGGATTCGCCGTAGAGAAGCATCTATGATTCGTGATGCTGCCGTGTTCAGTGTTTAAACTAAAATCAGGCAAAAAGAGGAGAGGAAAGTAAATATAAAGTGATGGAAACAACTCCTCACAAATTTCTTTTCAAAGAGACCAAGTGAGAAACTATATTGTTCGAGCGAGGCGACTGTTTATGCCACTGCTTATGTTCTGTAAATATATATTTGCTGCACGGGAATCTGCATTTTCTTACATAATGAGAAACAACCTAAGCCGGTGATAAACGCTCTTATCGTACTTTAAAGGGTTAGTTGACCCAAAAATGAAAATTCTGTCAGTAATTACTCACCCTTATGTTGTTCCAACCCCGTAAGACCTTCGTTCATCTTCGGAACACAAATTAAGATATTTTTGATGAAATCTGAGAGCTGGATCTCTCCTCCATAGGCTTCTAAGGCATTATAACTGGCTGGCCCAGAAAATGTATTAAAGACATCGTTAATATAGTCCAAGTGACTACAGTGGCTCAATCTTAAGTTTATAAAGCGACGAGAATACTTTTTGTGCGCAAAAAACAAACAAAAATAACGAGTTTATTCCACTATTCATTTCCTTCTCTCTGGGCCTCGAGTCTTTTCACATAGTATAACTGCGCAGTGCATCTGTGTTGTACATCACACGTAGGCAGGGCCGGCTCTGTAAGTCTGGGGGCCCTAAGCAGGATAATTTTGGGGCCCTTCCTTGCAGTGAATAATGGAGTATATTGCCACCGCAAACCAGCAACTGCAATCTAACCCTTACACATTTCATCTCTACTTCTTTTAACTGCCCACAATTATTTATTGTTTTATTAAAATTTTATTTTATTAATATTATACTAGTTACGGGTTTGCTGGAGTCTCGATCTTTGAACTTCTTTTCCCTTTTCCACACTTTAAAAAGAGGGAGAAGTTGGACCAGTAATTTCTTTGCTTCCTTCTAAAGTGATTTAAACATATTATTCTATATTGATGTATCAAAGAGATAAACTATTCTACAAAAGATTCTAGTTTGAGTTGGTATTTATTTTTTATATATTCCAACTACAAAAACAGTACTTCAGCGAACAATCATTAGCCAAATGTGTATTTAAAATGTTTAGTTATAAAATATATACATAAATCTAATAAAAACTCTAGGTAACACTTTTGAACTACATTTTACAGTAAAAAAAAAAAAAAAAAAAACATTTTACAGTGTCATTGTTACACGTTACATGTAGTTCATACAAAAATAATTCTACAGTAAAACTGCTTAAAATGTGGATTTTGTTAGAGTAGTAGCTCTACTATAATGGGATAATGTCCACTTTAACGCACACTCTGAGGTTGCCGAGAAACAGCGCCGTGAATTGTGCAGAAAATGCAATAGGCGGCTCTTTGTGCATTGTGTAATATGCCAAGTTCAAAAATTCATGCAAAAATAATTCTACAGTAAAAACTGTTTAAAATTTGGATTTCGTTAGTAGCTCTACTATAATGGGATTTTTTTATCTTTTTCCTTTTTTTTCTAGTCCAGGGAAGACAACGATTTCTACACGTTTGGTTGACTGAGATTATTACTCGTGACAATAAAACAAAATATATGGATATGAGAATGTGTATACAACATAACTAAATTAACGATCTCATACATATTTTCTAATTTCACTAAACATTTCATTAAGTTTCGTGAACATTTTTATTAAACATGGACCTTTATGTTCATTAAAAATACTTTTTATGCTATTGTATGTTAATTTTTTAAATGTAAGCAACTAATTTAGACGTGCAAACTGGGTGCCGGTGTGGTGAGCTCGGCCAGATTCGGCTCGAAGTCGGATGCGGATGTGGAGCCGCGCGCGCTGAAAAAAAAGCAATGAACACCGCCAAGCGAAATGTGGTCTTGTGCACCCAACACGCACGACCGCCCACACCGCAATGATGTCATTTTTGCCGTGCACACCTTCGCGCTCGTGCGGAGTGCAGACGCGACGAGTATGCCTAGCTTTAAACCGCAGCAACACCGGCGAGTACCATCTGTAGTTAGGGGGCCCCCTAGTGGTGGCGGGGCCCAAAGCAGCCGCTTAGTTCGCTTATAGGGAGAGCCGGCTCTGCACGTAGGCTCACTATTGGCCGACGCTGGTCATGTGTGTGATGCGTGTGACGAATAATTACAACCATTTAAGCTTGAATAGTGCATTTTCATGTCCATTCTCAAAAAGGGGGGTGACAGTTCAAAATGCATCACAAGACCGGAGCTGCAACTCCTATTAATGTTGCTGAGAGTGAAGATGAGCCCAGAGTGTAGTCAGACAACTACTGTTTACAAATCCAACACACTTTTAACATCTGAAATGACAGAAATATATATTGTAGAGTTTTGTTACTAGGAGTAACCAGGCGGGTTCTTTCTCCTTGAGACTTTAAGAACTGCAGAATCGCTCACACTTCTAGCTCTCAACTCTCTAGCCCCCTGAACCCCTAATACCACACCCCTTAAAGTGAACAAGGGACTAACAACTAGAACCACTTCTTATTAAACTAACACTGTTGAACATCATCACATTAACTAGTGTCTTCCAGCATTCATAATGACATTCCACTGTATATCAATTGGTATTCTCAATAACAGTCACGAAAGATTAAAGTAATATCACTTTATTACTTTAGTGTCATTATTACTACCAAAAATGCCATTCAGCAGTTATCATTCTTAAACTATACACATGTAACTGATGGTAGCAGTAGTAATTCAGGCAAAACCACACAGCAATGAAAGGGTTAAACTAGTCTAAACCATCAAGAGTTTAAAATAGACTCTCTGTTGACTCTTATTGATGTTGTGTTTTCATGTTTTATGGGAACTTTCCATAGACATAATGATTTTCATACAGTATGTTCTGTCCCCTTACACTAACACACTAAACCACCCATCACACAAAACTTTATGCATTTTTACATCTTCAAAGAACATCACTCAGTCTGATTTATAAGCTGTTTTCATCAAAAAATGTCCCGGATGATTTTAGATATTGCCATCTTGTGGGGACATTTTGTCCCCATCATGGGCGGATCTACAGGGGGGCAAGGGGGGGCAGGTGCCCCCCCACTCTAGAGCCTTGCCCCCCCAGCTGCCCCCCTAACTTTGATGATCCAAAAACTGTACTTACAAAAACAACCCACCACTATGTCCAATACATTTACCAAAAGTGAACAATTTAATTTTTAATTTTAAATGTATTATTCGCCCCTCCCCCCTGCCTCTCAAATAGTTACGTCCCTGATTCAAACGTGCAGAGCGGCGTTCGCTCAGTCTGGCACACACAGCAAGTCTGCTGCGGTGCGGTGGTCCTGCAACCCGACTAGACTGAGCTGCCCCTGACAGAGCCTCTGAAGGTGAAGTGAGTTTCCCCAGGTGTAGTTTAAACACACGTTTAACTTAAAGTTACATTTGTAATGAATGTATTGTATGCTAAAGACGATTCAGCATCAGCAAAAACAGCGAGTTACGTTAGCCAAAATCAGCGGTCAAATCGCTCCCTAATGTAGGGTTTAACTTGCCACTCACGCTGGCACACTTTTAGCCAATCAGCAGGCAGACGTGATCATTAATGTGTGACGGATTTTTTAGTGCGATAACTTGTAGCTTTATGTTCAAGTGATTGCTACGCCAAAGTGGCAATAATATACAGTAAGTTGTATCTACAGTAAAGAGTGGGAGAGTTACCCAACTCTCAAAACTGGAGTTGTGGGAGATGACTTGAAGACTCTGTAAGGGTGGTTTTCCTACAGTTGTTCAAACTGCCGAATGACTAAAGAAATGTTATCAGCAAGATCATAGAAAACTGTACAGTTCTTGTCTATTACCACCCACTGCTACTTATACAGTACCAACGACAAAAATGCATTTTTCACCTCAATCTTTTTCTTAGAGTATTCTATCGCTTTACTGATTTGACCAAGTTTTGGTTCCAGAACATCCGCAATCTTCTGAAGTGCCTCCATCTCACTGGTTTGCTGCTGCTATTTCTTGTCGGTCTCGTTCTTTTCAGTGATGATGTCACTGGTTGATGCGGCTACATCACTGTTATGTTTATCATACCTGGATGTGCATCTAGTATCAGATATTTCGAAATATTTTATTTTAATCATCAGCTGTACATTCTGCAAGTATTTAATTTGGTAATTCCCTTACGAAAATTAACCACAAATTAACCATGGTTTTACTACACTAACCATAGTTCCCTTTCAAAGCTACTCTCAATGCTGTGCTTGATTTAGGCGCAATGGGGAAACACCCAATGAGGGGGGTGAGGGGGTGAGGGGGGTGAGGGCGGTGAGGGGGGGGGGGGGGGCTTTTACACAAATTGAACCAACATATTGAAAGAAGGTGACATGAGTTAAGTCATGAGTTAGTCACGTTGATCTTATTGTTGTGTCTGTCTTTATCCTATAAAACCTGATGTATTCTTTTTTTTGAGAGAGAGATTCTCTGAGAAATGCTCGAACTCTCCCAGCCATGATTAAAGCATTTAAAGGACATTTGCTGAAGTCTGTCTGATTATTATTGCTATGCAGCAAGTTTGCAAGTGGAACAAGTTATTTAGCGAAACACTAGAGACCTTATTCCCGAGTGATAGTGTCGATAGGGGGCAAGACGTCGTTCGACTCTTTGTGAGACTCTTAGGTGGGGTTAGATTATGGTCAGGTAACTATAATTCTTGGGCATTTTATTTATTCGGTAAGAATAGCTACGCTTAGGAGTAAACCCGCGCGTTCAGAGGAAAACTCAAACAAGTATAATATTTTCAGGTGTCAAGGACACTCGGTTCAACCTAAGTCAGGTGCGTAGGGGAAAAATCTACTACACGCCAAAGAATTTGGCTTAAATAACCTCTAATGATGACGTCATCGGAATGCGCACGTCAAAGGCTATAAATAGATGCGTGACAGGTGCGCTCATCCCTTTATCTTCAGAACCGCATTGTGTCCGTGTGCGCACTCAAAATCTTTATCCTCTTACAAACTATCCCTTTTGTTAGGAGTTAGATCTGTCAGGCAGGAAAAAAGCTTTTCTCACTCTCTTCATCTTTCTCTCTAACGAAAAGAAAGGAGTAGGAAAAAAAAGAGAGAGTCAAAGAAATGCGTGCCGCCCTGCTCACGGCCCAAACCGGATGAAGATCCGCATGAGTTTTGTGTCGTTTGTCTGGGGGAAAGACATGCTTTATCAGCCCTTGAGGACGCAGAGTGTGAGAACTGCGAGTCATTTCCCATCAAAGTGCTCCGCTCCAGGCTCGCGTATATCAGAGAGCATCCCTGCACGCCTCTCCTTCACATTCAGAAGATTTTATAGTTTGGATGTTCATGTTACTCCGGGCTCACACGTCCTTGAGTCGACATCTCAAGCTCATGTCTGAGGCCCTTCTCATGTTTGTGCGCACACACTACACAACCTAGAAGGGTCCGGACAGTTCAAGAGCGGCGGCGTTGGTATTCTCGTTCCCCATAGCGCTTAAATCAAGCTCAGCATTAAGAGTAGCTTTTGAAAGGGAACGTCTCGGGTTACTTGACTGTAACCCTGTTCCCTGAATAAGCGGGAACGAGATGCTAATAATAATAATAATTATAATTATAATAATAAGTCTTTCTGTATATAAAGTTTGGCTGGATTCAGTCACTTCAAAATAATTTGACACAATAATGTGAATCTGTGAAAATAACTTGGAACTCTTCAGTTGATCTAACACATCCCGTTGCAAACTCTGATTTCTATCTAAACTGATAAATTAATACATATGGAAATAAATTAATTTGGGAATAAGTAAAAAATAAATAAAATTAATTTTCATTTTTATTTGTAATTTCTGCAGGATTGGTGCTGCATATTTCAGTGGCTGTATCTGTGACAATACAACATATGCTTTAAGTTTACTATGCTTTAATGTTATTAATAATCATTGGTGCAGATCCTGTGGGTGCTCAGCCATTTCCGGATGGATGATTGTATAAAATATGATGATTATTATGAATAATAAAGCCATATATGGTTTTGAAGAATGAATGGAGGCTTTTGCTCCTTGGCCGACTGAAGGGTGTCATGGAAATGCTTGATATATTTTGTATTGATTTTGGCCAATAGTCTAGGAAAATTGCTGGTAAAATGTATTTTGTATCAAAAGTACACCAACCTCTGTCTATGAAAAGTGAGAGTAGTTAGAATATCACAAATAAATAGATGGACAAGATTATGACGCACATAATTCTTAATAAATCGTTGTCTATTTCACCCCGTCGCCAAATCATAGAAGCATGCAGTTAAGACAATTGTATTCATCTTAATAATACACAAAACAATATACAGAAAGATTTGTTCACAGAACTAAGAGCTTCTTCTCTTCTTGCGTCACTAGACTAGATTTCTAAAATGAGGGACGGGCCACAAAACTGTGATGTTGTGTAATATTCAGTTCCTGTAAGAAACTGTTCCTCTGGGTGGACTACACTGGAACTGAATATTACACAACAGTTTGCAGAAGAACCCAAGTGCAGTTTATTAACATAAGCATGGACTAAACACAAAAACAAAGACTTGGCTTGACATTGCTTAGCGTGAGACAAAAACACGTTGTAGAAACGTTACCTATATATACTTTGCATATACACACTGGATTGTTTGCCAAATCTGTTTCGCCAATACGCTATTATTACGGAGAAAACTGATCCTAGACCAGCAGTTATGGGCAGCTTTTCCCCATAAAAGCAATCAGAAGCAGCAGCAGGCAGTGGTTTGAGTGAGAAAATTCCACGATATATTTTAGCTGTGTCCCAATGTGAAGGCCGCAGATCTCGAAGGATGCACCATGTAGCCTTCATAGGATTTCCTAATTGCGCAACCAGGTGTTTCTGATCACCGCTCCAAGCGCCAAGCAACGGTGCCAGAGGACAGCTGCCATCCTGATAATTCAGTTGATATAATTGAGTAAACAGCTATGGAGCCAGAATTGGCTATTGTCAGTTTTATGTTTTACAATTTTACTGGAGGACATGTATTTTCAGCGTAGCCAACCATGGCCAGCTAAATTAAGATGGTTTGGGCCGGATTACACTTTAAACTGTTCAAGTATTGGGTGTTAACTTAAGTAATGTAATGATATATGAAAAGAAAACTTACATAGGCCTCTATATATTCAAAGGTTCAAATGTTCACTTATATCTTACCTTGATGCAATTTTGTAGGCTAGTGTATTATTTTTATTATGTACAGAAATGGACCATGGCGAACATATTTACACAGGTTTTCAACCCTGTTTGAATATAAAACCCAGTTGACTGTAAAAAGGTCCAGTGCAAACGTTACTCCCACTCGTCATCGGCAGCTTTCAGTTGCCAGGCGACGAGAATAATTCCTCCATAGGCTAGACCGGTCCGAGTGCGTCAGATGCGCCCTTTGATATGGGACGCATAGTTAGCAACAATTTGTTAATATTGTGACAATAGGCCTACATTTTGTTGCTTTCATTTTCGGAACTACATACTTCGTTAAGTAGGCTATTCACGTACAAATGTGAAGTAATCTTCTGAAGTACTTTTTTTTCCCTCACAGGACACCAACACTACAAAATTATGTTCTTTTACAATATGATGCATTGTTTTACGTTAAACTACACAAAAGTATTTAGTTTAAATGTAACAACCTTGAAATTATTCAGAGGTAAAATGCAACATACGCAGTAATGCAGTAGTAGCCAAATATAAATGCAAAACCATCATAAAAACCCTGACAAGGAGTTTTTTTTCCCTGTAGAAAACATACCTTTAGTTTTACTCTTGATAAGTACATTAGAGTATGCAAGATAATTTTGTCTAACTAAGGTTTGAAATATATGACTAGTAGTTTGTCCCCAATGCAGTATTAGTAGTTATGAAAAGTACTTTTTTCAGAAATATACTCTTTCTGAAAAAAATCTCAGTGACATGGCAGCCGTCGATTGAGCCAGTCCTGCAAACCTGTTGGTAGACAACTTAGTGGATAGTGGAAATCTGCAGTCAAACACTCTGGAGACCATCCCAGATGATGTCCCACCAGCAGAGGCCTTTCCAGGGTCTCTATTGTGGAGCCCATCCTGGTCCAGCGGCACCACCAGGGTCTCTATTGTGGAGCCCATCCCGGTCCAGCGGCACCACCAGGGTCTCTATTGTGGAGCCCATCCCGGTCCAGTGGCACCACCAGGGTCTCTATTGTGGAGCCCATCCCGGTCCAGCGGCACCACCAGGGTCTCTATTGTGGAGCCCATCCCGGTCCAGTGGCACCACCAGGGTCTCTATTGTGGAGCCCATCCTGGTCCAGCGGCTCCACCAGGGTCTCTATTGTGGAGCCCATCCCGGTCCAGCGGCACCACCAGGGTCTCTATTGTGGAGCCCATCCCGGTCCAGCGGCTCCACCAGGGTCTCTATTGTGGAGCCCATCCCGGTCCAGCGGCACCACCGGGGTCTCCCTGCTCAGCTCAATACAAGTCTACATCATTTTTTTGCTTATTTTATGTACTGTAAATTTAAATGTTTATGTTGATTTTGATATGTTTAACGTATGTTGGAAAAATTACTTTTATGTAGAATGTTTCATGTAGAAATGATGTTTATTACATATTATCATTACAAAAATCAACAATGTCTAGAACAATTAATTCTCTTTTATTTACACATTTAAAGGTGCATCAAAATAAATAATGTACACATTTTTTCTTTCCTTTTAAAAACTAAAAGTGAAAAAAAGTTAAACAAGAATATGTAGAAAAAAAATATATTTTTCAATCATTCTCTCAAGAAGAGAAAACAGTCTGTCCATCCTCTCCCTACTTTCCTGTGCTCTCCTCGCCTCTGCCTCCCTCTCATCCTCTCTGTCTCGCCGCCTTCGTGCTGCTGGTGGTGCTGGTGGTGCTGGTGCTGCTGGTGGTGCTGGTGCTGGTGCTGGTGCTGGTGCTGCTGGTGGTGCTGGTTCCCCTGGCTCTTCCTCACCGTGGGCACCCACTGCTGAACTCGGCCCTGGTGTGTCCTCAGGGATTGAGGCAATGAGGATGAGGGGTTGGTGCAATGCCTCTGTCCCAACACCTCATCCATGAGGACAAACCAGGGCCAAGTTTCAGCAGTGGGTTTCCCACTCACACCCTCACATGTCCCAGGACACTTGCAATCCTAAGGCAGAGCAAATTAACCATGGCTTGTTAACAACAACAGCACAATGTCATGATTCTGCCTTCTTGTCTTTGATTTTCTCTTGTCTTGCGGCAGAATCATGACAGGCCCATGTTTCATGTGCAGCACATGGCCATTTGTTTGGCCATGTGCTTGCGTTGTCTCGTCACGTAACCCCGCCCCCTTGTTACCCTTGTTGAGTCTTCATTATTACTTCACCAGTGTCACCTGTTGTGTTATCATTAGTTTGATCCCTATTTAATCCCCTTGTGTTTGCTGTCCTGTGTCGGTACATTGTCTATCCTTGTCTGATACCCTCCGTGAGTTACCTGAAGAAAGCCTTGTCTTGTTAGAAGTATTTGATCCTGTCTTTATTGTCTAAGTTTATCGTCTGAGTGTTAGTCTAGTGTTTTCTGTCTTAATAGTTCATCCTGTCTTGTTTTACCCCCTCGTGGGTTTTGTTTTCTGTTTTTGTGTATAAATAAACCTTGAGTGTCTGCACCTCGTCTGCTTTTGGGTTCTACCTCCACATCCCATGACACACAATACATTTCAGCAAAGATGTGTGTATTAACTTTCTTATATATATATATATATATATATATATATTTTTTTTTTTTTTTTTTGCCTGTATGGGAGTTACCTTCTCCAGCAGACCCATTTTCTCCAGAATTGCTCTAAAAAAGCCGAAAAGGGTACTTATGAAAAATATTAAGGGTGCAATCTTAACATTAGTGCATTGTTAACACTGCAAAATATAACACATCAGGACATGCATACAAAATACTTCAGAAAACATATTTCTGGATACTCAAATTTGGTTAAAACCTTTGTAGACATAGCTTGCATGACAGCACTACAAAAACACATAAAAGTGAAACCCCATTACCTTATCTACTGCTTTTCTTATTGTTGTGGGCTTTATAGGGTGAGTGATATTTCTTATAATACACAAGTGAGATAGACTAGTGCAAATATTACAAATAGGTCGTTAAACTAATATTAGCACAAGGTTTGCCTCAAACCACCTGACAAATGAAGCCACGCAATGGTGACGAAGGAGTTAAGATGACGTTATAAGAAAGAAAACCTTGTGGCTTTTAACTCTGGTTTCACTAGCTATTTGAGTAAATGAAAACATAATACTTACATTTAAATGTGAATTTTCTGTCCACCACCGAACTCTAGTCTCGGCCGCCATAAAAAAAAAAAAAATAAAAAAAAATGCTGTCGTCACTGGCGCGCAATGACTTGTGGGGTAGGATAGGCCGCTAAGGATCCTTTTATGTATCCTTCCTTTCACGGGGAAAAGATGGGTCCATTTGGCGTCGCTTTTGAATCAGGGTAACCTTCGTCGCGTCGCGAGGACGCAACCGGCCTTCGAAGGATGCAGAATTGACTTGGGACAGCCTTCATCGCGCCGCGGTAACACAATCGGCCTTCAAACGCGGCCTTCGGAGGATTCACATTGGGACACAGCTATTGCCTCAAGTCCGTGGCCCGGGGATGCACACACACACACACACACACACACAGACACACACACACACACATACACATGTTTGGTATCATTTTAAGTGTCTCAGTGCGATTGGTAAAATGGTCTTAATTTCATTGCAGTCATTGGTTTAATGAGAAAGATTGAGAACTTAGGAGAATCCTGATCTCCTCTCTGGGTGAAGACTATTCAAGATATCTCCCGAAACCACACAACAATGAAAGGGTTAAACTAGTCTAAACCATCAAGAGTTTAAAATAGACTCTCTGTTGACTCTTATTGATGTTGTGTTTTCATGTTTTATGGGATCTTTCCATAGACATAATGATTTTCATACAGTATGTTCTGTCCCCTTACACTAACACACTAAACCACCCATCACACAAAACTTTATGCATTTTTACATCTTCAAAGAACATCACTCAGTCTGATTTATAAGCTGTTTTCATCAAAAAATGTCCCGGATGATTTTAGATATTGCCATCTTGTGGGGACATTTTGACCCCATAATGTAGGGTTTAACTTGCCACTCACGCTGGCACACTTTTAGCCAATCAGCAGGCAGACGTGATCATTAATGTGTGACGGATTTTTTAGTGCGATAACTTGTAGCTTTATGTTCAAGTGATTGCTACGCCAAAGTGGCAATAATATACAGTAAGTTGTATCTACAGTAAAGAGTGGGAGAGTTACCCAACTCTCAAAACTGGAGCTGTGGGAGATGACTTGAAGACTCTGTAAGGGTGGTTTTCCTACAGTTGTTCAAACTGCCGAATGACTAAAGAAATGTTATCAGCAAGATCATAGAAAACTGTACAGTTCTTGTCTATTACCACCCACTGCTACTTATACCAACGACAAAAATAAGCACAGTTATAATAGCAAAATATGTGAGAGAGCATTGCTATAGTGTGACGATATTGTATTGCAATAGGTAGCACATTAATGTTAATGCCAAACAAAATCTAGTTAGCACATAATCTGCCAATTTTTTTCCATTCCTGTTCAAATTAATTTTAACGTCAGAGGTCAGAGGTCAAGCAATTTACAGTCTCACAACAGCAGAACTTTAGAAACATCATTATCATCATCGTTTGCCTCTTGAGCTGCATCTATGGACTCCAGGAACTCTTCCTTCAGATCGGCAAGATCATCAATCCAAATCTCCCCAGAAAAGGTCCTTTTCTTCAGCATGTCCAGCAAAGAGCACACTTTCTCCCAGAACTTCTGAAGCTGAACCAGAATTTGCTGGATTCGAGACAGACACGTATGGACTTCATCAAGGTGGATGACGCTGGGCATCTGACCTGTGATGTTCGTTAAAGAAGTTAAACAGATGAGCAAAGCCTAAAATACACATGAAGTTTAAATATTTACAAGAAAACACAGTAGTGTCTCACCGTTTTCAATTTTTAATTTGGCCATCTTCAGCTGATTGTCCATCAGCTGGTTCTGGATGCTCCACTCTCGCTCTTTCAGACGTCGCTCTGCATCTGTGAGCTCAGATAAACCATTCTGAAGAGTTTTGATCATAGATTCATGTGAAGAGTTTGTTACCATTTTGGAAATGTAACTCATAACATTGAAAATATAGCAACACCGGATCCCATCATGGGCGTCACACCAGGCGTCTGCATCGCCTTTTCTTCCGTGGTGCTGGTGATGCTGCTGATACATTTTTGTATCTCTGCATTTTTCACCTCAATCTTTTTCTTAGAGTATTCTATCGCTTTACTGATTTGACCAAGTTTTGGTTCCAGAACATCCGCAATCTTCTGAAGTGCCTCCATCTCACTGGTTTGCTGCTGCTATTTCTTGTCGGTCTCGTTCTTTTCAGTGATGATGTCACTGGTTGATGCGGCTACATCACTGTTATGTTTATCATACCTGGATGTGCATCTAGTATCAGATATTTCGAAATATTTTATTTTAATCATCAGCTGTACATTCTGCAAGTATTTAATTTGGTAATTCCCTTACGAAAATTAACCACAAATTAACCATGGTTTTACTACACTAACCATAGTTCCCTTTCAAAGCTACTCTCAATGCTGTGCTTGATTTAGGCGCAATGGGGAAACACCTTTGTTTGACTGGTTGTGAACACGTTTGATGGATTTTTAATAGATAATAGTTTAAACTAAACATGATTCTAACATCTAAACCTTACTTCCCTTTTAGGCCTAACATTCTAACACTTAAACAACATGTACAATGAATATTGTGTCCATGGAAATTTCTGAAATGCTGACCTGACAATATCAGAAATATACTGTTTAGAATAGTCTCATGATATATTGAGTAATCAACTCAACTTCTTAACCCTTTGCTCCATTTCCTTCTGATGATTTCAGATAATTTTGCTAATGCCAGTAACAGAGGGTGAGGGGGGTGAGGGGGTGAGGGGGGTGACACACACTCTCTTACACACACACACACACACACACACACACACACACACAGACAGACATAGGCCTACATAAACCTACCTTTCAGAAGTGCCAAATTTCAGAAGATTCTTAAAAATCATTAGTCATATCCAGCAGTAAAAGTCGTCATCTTTTGTATTCATGTCCGGATAGTTTTATTCGTTTTGGCGACATTTTTGGATGTACATCAGGGTGTTTTGCGTCTAGACCGAAATGCCGCTCTTGTGGGTTTAATGAAGGCAATGAAGGATCTGAAGATTTTCAATAGCAACCTGTGATCAATCATACGTACAGTTTTATAATCATTTATCATTTAATCATTATATTATTATTCATTTACATAATGTATCATTTTATTATTATTATTCATGCATGTCATTTACAGGATTTAAGCCTGTATCTAAATTAAAGCCAGGCCAGTGGACAATTTACAACTATCACACTGAAGGATATGCACCAAATTAACATGAGGCTTTTCTTAACTGTGTTGGTTTCCTTAAATAGACAATTTTAAAACCGTTGATGACATCAAATCCTTACAGAAGTGTTTTTAAAGGTAGTTGATTATTCATGGGAAGACAAGCTGCTGTTTACAAGCAGTGTATGTCACTACAGAAATTGTTCGCATCCACATTATAGCTCATGGCATTTACCAGCATTCAACAGTACTAACTAACTATCAGTTGGCTCTTAATGTTAAATCTGAAGGGAATTCTTCCTGGTGTATTGAAGGAAACAGTGTAGTGAAAGCTAGGCCAGAAATGCATTTCCAGTTTTCCAAATGTGACAAAACTATTCTAACAACGACAAACGAAACACTCATTGCTTCTAATGGCACACATCTTGTTTATGGTAACAAAGCTTATCCATTCCTTCCTAAGGATGGAAAGGTAGATGCTATTTGGCTTATCTTCTACTGGCAATGCGAGTAGTATCAGAGGATTATGTGAAACAATTTAATCAAGACACATACGTTCACGTTCAATCCCTAAAAATGAAAAATATTTGGGACCATTTTTACTATTTTTAGGAGTAACTGATTTACAGAATGAAGTGCAGGCCCTACAAGAGGCGTTTGAGGCCACAGCAAAAACTACACTTAGTTCTATTGCTAAACATTTCAGAAGTGCATTAAAATGAGGAAGTTTGTTTCACAAACTCGAATGGCTCTTGATCTACTGTTAGCCTCCCAGGGAAGAACATGCAAAGTGATTGCAACTGAGTGTTGTTCATATATCCCAGACACCACTGGAAGAGCAGTGAACAATTCGGCTAAAGTTCTGCACGAACAGGCAGCTAAACTTAATGAGGATCCTGGTCTTTTAATCCTCTGAGTGGGATCAATATTAGGGCCACTTTAGAATCATTTGAAAGCACCTTTTATTAGTTACAGTTTCAGGAGTGTTTCTCATCTTACTCTTGTACATTTCCATAAGAGTGTTGATCTGTTTTGTGAGACACGTGACTGCCGTAAGGCTATCATCCAATGGCAATGTTAAAAACCCCCCCATATTTTATATTACTTATTATTTCTTTAGCTATTGTGATTTAAATCTTATAATTGTGTGGTCTAAAGGGATGTTTGACTTCACAGGTAGGAGATAAGAGAATGTCTCCATCTCAAGGTTGTGAAGCTGTAATTCTCCATTGTTTTCCCTTGGTATAATAACACTTCTTGGAATTGTACTGGCCGGACGAAGTTTGAGCATTGAGACATACACAACTAAGATCATTCAATAAACTCTGCTCTTTATTATTACCACTTCGACTTTGTCTCCTGTTTCTGCTCTTCTCTGGCTTTCTGAGTCAAACTCTCAGGCTGAATCTGATAGAAGGCTGTTAATAGAGTCTTGAGGTAAAAGACAAGACTTTCTGTTGACAGGTTTTCTGGGTTGCACACACCAGCCAAACGGACATTTTTTGACAAGTTCTTGCGTCCAGGGCTGGATTTGATATTCATGACGTGGAGATTTCATCCGATCTAACAGCAAGTTAATTTAGAATAACTAATCGGGTGATAACTTTGTGATATAAGTGAAATAATTTCAAATGAATGTCCAAAAAATACAGGCTTTCTTTGTGCCCTGACTAGTTTGCCTATAGGCACGCGCCGATTTCTATTTAATGGCAACAATTCACTCCGTGCACGGCGACCGTTGACGTGCAAACTTGAGTGTGTGGGCCAGTACTTCCGGTGATCTGACAGCGAGAGCGGGAGACACAGCGACCGTCGAGTTCCATTACCACAGTGATATTTTTTCACAATGAGTGTTTTTAGGATTCAAGAGAGGTGACTTGCCTTTCAGAGGGTGACAGCCTCAGCACTTCATCGCTGTGTGCCGTTATGTATCGTTTCGTCACGTTACAACAGAGAAGTCAGCTTTCATGTATTCCCCGTTGACGCTGCGGTACAGGCTGAGTGGATGCAGAAGATCCGGGAGACAGCGAGGTTGAAGTTGATGACTTCAACCCAACCAAATGTTTAATGCATATAATTTTCAGTGTATTTCACCTGTGCGTTTCTATGCTTTCTATTACTGCATTTATTTTGTGCAAGTGAGATGAGTAAAGATCTGTTCCATACTGTAAATCATTATCTCTGGTGTTTATAAGCAGCACATACAGTACTATGTGTAAAATATACACAAACTTTAACTTACCTATATTAAATTGTTTGTGGTGCCTACAGTTAAAAATGTAAATTTATGTAAAATATGTGATGATAATATTGATCGAGCAATTGATGTAAGTAAAAATATATGCGTAGAATTGAGAAAATTGTATTTATGGAGATAAATTGTAGCCTATCTCAGGGCAAACATGTGAATGTTCACAGTGCATTTTATGCAAACAACTTTAATCGTAGTTGTAACTCTATATTTACAGTAGGCATAATTGTCATTAGGTATGCAGCATGAGTCAAATACAATCTTCTGTTCGTGAACAGTTGTATTTCATTCATTAATCTGACTATGCATCTGTGCATTTAATTGCCATTGGCTCGTGTGATAGTAATATGGATCTTAGTAGTATTTTAAGTGATAATTGATTCTATAAACAACTATACAAGATAATTTTCAGCTTTCTCCGGCTCCCTGCACTGGGCGTAATGCGAAACCGGAAGTGTCTAACCGCACACTCGCTGATCCGAAATCCAAAATGGCGGCCACGTGCAACTAGCCTATTCAGCCCTCTACTAGTGAGTTAATGAAAACTGTGTTACGGATAACTCGGAGACTAGGTGAGATCCAAGCGCAGCTTTACTGGAAAATCCAGAATCGTAGTCATGCCAGTCAAAGGGTCAAAAACACTTGCAAACAATTCACAGAAGAACAAAAGACAAGGGAAAGTGCTCAGGAATGCTGTATGACAATTACAAAACCTCAATGAGAAATGGCAAAGAGAACATGGTATAAATAGTGTGAGACAAACAATATAATGACAGTTGAATGCAATAATTAGTGATGAGTCCGGGCGAAGGATTATAGGAACTGACGCTCATGGCTGAGTGGCAAAGGTCAGAGAAGGAGTGCCCTCTGGTGGTCAACCTGGGCACACCAGCTGGTAACTGTGACAATAGAAATGAAGTACCTTTGGTACAATACTGTTGCACTTTATTTTACAAAGCATATCACTGAATAACAGTCTATAATGTTAATGTTATTAAGAAGTACCTACATATTTAAGCTGTGTAGGGAGTTAATTCAAACTGTGGTACAGATTGATATGGTGTGATATGGTAATTAGATTGCCTGTAGATTGTAAGCAATCGTGCTAACCATTAAACTAACCACTTATTGAACATATGGACCCGAACCACATAAACCTCCATGACTCAAGCGACCCCCAAAAACAGAAGTTGAATTTCAGTTTCTTTGGAAGTCATTCTCTTGAGGGCGGAGGCAGGATGGTCATAGCTTTAGTATAAAAGCACCACATACATTGTTCTCCATATCACTTGCTAAAGCAAAGGTAAGTCAGTTTTACTTCACATTTTTATAATAATTTTCCATGTTTTAAACCAAACAAATCTGTTCTGCTTTTAGTACATTGTAGGAGAAACTCATTGCACACATTTTTGTGTAAAGGATGGCTGATAGCAAAAGCAAGTATTATCTTATTTCATCAAACAGATTTGAAAACAATACCAGCCATCAATGTGATCTTTTCAGTCTTTAAAAACATACAATGTTTTTTTTCACCAGTGGCTGTATCCCAGTGGAGCCCGGAGTTTGTAGAAGACCTTCCCGTTGTTGCCGAAAAGACAGCGCTTCTCTACCATCTCTCTTACCTGTGCCTGGCCAACTTCCCCAACCTGGAGAGAACCATCAGGAGTCGCGCTGTGGAAACCAGGCTTCTGTTCGGCTCCTCTGATGCAGTTCTTTACAAAGTACTGTTTCAGATTTCTCTTGATTTCAGTATTTTCATCTCTGTCACCTAGAAAGAAAGAAAAAAATATAAATTTCTGTCAATTCACCAAACTCAAAGGGTCTGTAGTAAATAGCATGTCATATAGTTTGCCTTTTAGCTAGAGATTAAATTGAGCTAAATTGGTTATGAGAGTCTTTCCCTTATTTTGAATTAAATACCGAACAGGGGCGTTCCCACCGAGGAGGCGAGGGAGGCAGTGTCTCCTAAAAATAAAAATAAACTGGATGAGAAAATAATCAATGTTACAAAAATAAAACAAGGCAGATATTTCAAAAAGTGACATTAAAAAGTGAAAAATTATATATGTGAAAAAAACATTAACATAACATAATGAGTTTATATACATCATATTGGTTTGATATGCTTCTCATACTTTATAAATACATTTCTTACATTTAACTTAAAATGATAATAACAAGGAGCATTATGAAGAGCATTTCAGAAATATTTACTGGACAAATACAGGCAATAAGAGTTCTGAATGTGTCGTCGCATCAGTGTGACTGTCATTTTCTAAGGTCTAAGAAACTTGATCTTATGTCTCTTCCTTCTCACAGTGTATTTTGACCAGTGATAACCTGGTTCAGTCGCTGTTTCCCATGTTGGTGACAGCTGTGGAGAACACTGATGCTGATCTGGCGGTCAAAACCCTAGAAAAAGCTCAAGCCTGGATCACAGACATCATCACTGATGTGGAAAAGATAGTGGAAAAGTAAGAATATTTTCCTCATTAAAACATATTTCAAAATACCTTGAGCAATTGAATTATTCTTCTACAAGCAACTGCTATAATCAGGCAAAAGTATGAACATATTTTAAGATAAAACATCAGCCCATTGTTATAAAATGCTAATTTCACTGCAACATTTCTTCAACATTGTATAGGTATAAAATACACAACATAGATGTAGGATCGTCCACCAGTGATGTTATCCAGGAAAAAGAAGATACAGATAAAAAGATTACAGAACAAGACAAAGAGTTGAAGCTGCTTGAAGAAGCCCTGAATGATATGAAAGCTGAACTCCAGAAAACCACAGCAGAGCTTGCTGAAACTGAGAAAAAGATAAACAGCAAAAACCAAGAGATTCAAGAATTTGCCAGATCCATAACTCAAACAAGTACAGGCCTCGGCATCTTCGCTGCAATCGTTCCATTCATCGGGCTGATTGTTAAAAGCATTTATGATGCTGTAAAGAATCCTGAAGATACTGCAGCTCTGAAGGCTCTTGAAGCTGAACTGAATATCCTCATCGCTGATAAGACTGTCCTGAAACAGAAGCAGTGGCAGGTCCAACTCCAGATGATGGATCTGCAGATGAAGGCTGCCAGAGCCAGTTTTGACAGGAGTGAGTCTGTTTTCTTTCATGTTTAAAGTATACTTACATGACAAGTCATGCTTAAGACTGTGCCAAGATTCAAGTCTAGTTTAAGAACGGGAGTGAACGTGTGGCTTGTTGAAACCTTTATTTCCCCTCTGCAGATTCCATACCCGACCCCGTCTATCTAGAGGAAGTTCAGAAAAGCTTGACAAAAATTCAGGAAATTCTGATTCAGCTCAAAAACTTCTGGGAGAAAGTTGCTCAAATGCTGGAGTCCCTGGAACAGAAGACCTTTGCTGGAGAAAATTATATCAACAACCTTGTCAAATATAAAACTGTATTTCTTAATTCAATCAAAGCAGCTAAAGAGGTAAAATTCATGTTCACATGATTACAAAAACAAGATTCTAAAAAATAAAAATAAACCCTCTTTATTTGTACTTGAGGAGGGAAGGCTTGTGTGTTCCCTCCTAAATGTCAGTCTCATTTTGTCCAGCCATTACTAAGGTTTCATCTAAAAGTCTAATGTAACTTGTAAATGTTTAATTCCACAGGCTTGGATCTGTTTTGGTGCAGGCTGTCAAAAAGCATCTGGCATGTTTAAGCTCCAGAACAAAGATGCCTACAAGTTTCTGGAGGTCAGTCCTTCCTCTCTCTCCAAGGAGCAGTGGGATATAGAGTACAAAAGTGTAAAGGAAAAACTGGAGAAAATAGACCCACCACAAAGTGTGACATCCTCTGATACACCTACTGCTACACCTGCCATTACTGAATGATCTACAGAGCGCTGACACACTCATCGTCCTCTTTAAGTTTTCTGCCTCATGATGCTGGTAACCTGGTATGATGATGTTTAGCCTTTTTAAACACTGTACTTGTAAACTGCAGAGTTCTGTAATCCTTTCTACTTAATGCCTAAAACACTCTTTATATACTCCTCTCTGTATGTGTCATCTCTTTATGAGCTCTTGCTAAAAGACTCTTGCTGAATGGATAAAAATGGACGAATGCTTCTACTAATAAAGTTTGATTACATCATTATTGACTTTTTTATTTTTTTTATTTGTTTTATGTCTGAAGTCATAGATTTAAGTTTCTGCAGTAAATATCTCGTCATCTCAAACTACTTTTGATGTCACTGGATGCACAAAAATTGTCACATTATACAGGTTACAAAATATGATCTTGTTTCATTCTGATAATGAATAAGCTCCCTTATGCAGATGATTTTAACACAGTTTACCAGAACAATGATGGATTACTATATCGCAACATTCATTCACTGGTGGCATAGTGTCATACTGAACATGTTTTGGGAGTAAACTTGCTGGTATAGCCTTTAAAACTAGATGTACCGCATGGCGGTACAAAATATGACCGCCGCTCAGGCCTGCACTGGCTTTCCACAAAAATAAATGACGTGGAGCAATTTGGCTGTATTGCGTATTTATGTATATACCTAAAAAAAGTAGTAGTATGTGCATGTCTGTGTGTGTGTGTGTGTGTGTGTGTGTGTTTGTGTGTGCGCATGTGTGTTTGTGTGTGTGTGTCTGTGCATGTGGATTTGTATGTGTGTGTATGGGTGTGTGTCTGTGCGTGTGGATGTCAGTGTGTGTGCATGCTTGCGTTTGTTTGTATTCCTGCATGTGTGTGTGTGACAGTATCATCCTAAACCAGCAACCCTTCGCTCAACAGCACCATCTACAGGCCGATGAGTGTACAGTCACTAAATGTGCACATAAATGAATTTATTTTATACCCCCCCATGGATGAAATTCTACGAAACTTAGCAGAGGATACCCCCAGAGGATGTCAAGTTAATCATACACATGAAATATGGTGCAGTTCTGAACATCTCCACTGAAGATAGGGGCGATTAAAGCATAATAATATTGCATTTTCATTTTTTATGGGAGGGGTAAGGCAAGGCAAGGCAAGTTTATTTATATAGCACATTTCATACACAATGGCAATTCAAAGTGCTTTACATAGAAGAAATTAAAATAATAAAACAAATAAGAATAATTAAAACAGTTTAGAAAAATAAAATAAAATACAGTACAGTACAAACAGTCGGACGAACAGTGGCACAGTGCTCATTCAGTAAATGCAAAGCTGAACAGAAGTGTTTTGAGTCTGGATTTGAATGTGACTACTGTAGGAGCACATCTGATCTCCTCTGGAAGCTGGTCCAGCATAATAGCTAAAAGCAGACTCACCATGCTTAGAGTGAATCCTTGGTATCTGAGTGATCTGTTGGGTTTATATTCAGTGAGCATATCTGCAATGTAATCAGCTGATTGAAGACAACTTTTTCAATGATCTTGCCTATGAAAGGAAGATTTGAGATCGGCCTATTGTTGCTTAATATGGTCTTATCCAGATTGCTCTTTTTCAGGAGGGGCTTGACAACTGCAGTTTTCAGGGAGTTTGGAAAACTCCCAGAGAGAAGTGAGGCATTTACCACTTCTAGAAGATCTGCTTCTAAACTGTTTAACACACTTTTGAAAAATGATGTGGGAAGTGTGTCAAGAGCGCAGGTTGATGTTTTAAGGTGCTGTACGGTTTCTTCCAAAATTTTGCCATCAATTTCTTTGAAATCAGACATAGTAACTACTTTCTCAGGTGGTTTGATCTGTCTGACCCCAGCGCAACTCAAGGATGTGCTGATCACCTTTCTGATATTATTGATTTTCTCAGAGAAGAAAGAAGCAAACTCACTGCACTTGCTGTCTGAGAGCATTTCACTGGGAATCTGGCTTGGCGGGTTTGTCAGTCTCTCAGTTGCAAAAAGAGTGCGTGTGTTGTTTAAATTACTGTTTATAATATTTGAGAAGAAAGTCTGTCTAGCTTTGCCTAGTTCCATATTGAAAGCATGAAGGCTGTCTTTGTAGATGTTATAATGGACTACAAGTTTTGTCTTCCGCCACATGCGCTCTGCTTTTCTGCATTGTCTTTTCATATTTTGCACTGCTGTTGAGTTTCTCCAAGGTGCTTTTTGTCTGCCACTCTTCTTCCTGACTTTCACAGGAGCAATATCATCAATTACACCTTTAACTTTTGAGTTAAAAGAATCAAGGAGAAAATCAACAGAGTCTGCAGATATGCTTGGTGTTAAAGATATAGCCTTCATAAATAGGACACTATAGTGTTCTCATTTAAGCATCTCTTCTTGACAGACACAGATCTCGCTTCAGTGGCAGGAGAGATCAATATATCAAAGAAAATACAGAAATGATCAGACAGTGCTACATCCTTAATAACAATCAATGAAATGTTTAGACCCTTACTGATAAGTAAATCTAGAGTGTGTCCACGATTGTGTGTGGGTCCATGTACATGCTGAGTCAGATCAAAAGTTTTTAAAACAGTTTTGATTTCTTTTGCCATATTGTTTTCTGCATTATCTATGTGGATGTTAAAATCTCCAGCAATGGCAAAACAGTCAAACTCTGAGGTAATTGTTGATAACAGTTCTGTAAAGTCCTCAGCGAAGGCTGGAGAGTATTTTGGAGGCCTGTAAATAATGATGAGTAAAATGCGTGGAGCACCTTTTAACACAATACCCAGATATTCGAAAGACGGGTAATTCCCAAATGATATTTGCTTACATTGATAGATATCTTTAAAAAGAGCAGCTAGACCCCCACCTCTCTTAACAGCTCTGCAGACACTCATAAAAGTAAAGTTAGGAGGGGCTGCTTCATTGAGGACTGTTGCACTGCAGTTGTCTTCTAGCCAGGTTTCATTTAGAAGCATAAAATCTAGGTTGTTTGTGGTTATTAAGTCGTTGACTAGAAGTGATTTATTTTTAAGTGAGCGGATGTTTAAAAGTGCTAACTTAACAGTCTTAAATCACAAATGAGTGATTATGGGCTAGGTTGATGTGGGCCCTTAAGACCAACATACCATAAAAATTTCTTCATCCTCGGTTCCATGGTTCAAGTAGTTATTTAGGAAAAACGGCATTTTTTGGGTTTGGGGGGCCCAGCGCGGGGGGGGGGGGGGGGGGGGGGGTGGCTCCCGGGGACTAAACGAAATTTTTTCGTAAAAGTCTAGTGGGGCTACATGCTCACCAAATTTCATGTTCCCCGGTGTTTCGGTGTCCCTGGTATCGTTGACGGAAAATTCAGTAGATTGACAAAAAAAAAAAAAAAAAACTTTGACAATCCCTATATGACCGCTAGCGGCGGTCATAATAATTCTCAGGTATTGGATATAAAGATAGAAAAGCTGTGTAACACTTTATGGAAACACTTTATGCTGTTTGTGTTACAGAGTAAATTACTGAAGTATTTTAATACAAAATGTAATAACATGCAACAAAATGTACTGAATATGTCACTAAGGCATGGCACCGCCTGTACTTACCAGTTGTAATAATGAACATAAATCTTTGCTGCTCACACGAACACAAACTGTTCTCTGTCGATGTATTCCTCTTTAAGATGCATACGTGTTTAGGGGGAAACATGAAAACATCAACGAGATGGCTTCCACAATCTTACAATCTATTAGAAATCGTATCAGTATTGTCCTTTATTTATATTATTTTAGGCCAATTTTGGGTAATACAGTATTAGTATTATTATTAGCCTCTCTCTCTCTCTCTCTCTCTATATATATATATGTGTGTGTGTGTGTGTAGGTATATATATATATATATATATATATATATATAATAGGCTAATAATAATAATACAAATATATAAACCGTGTCATTGAATGCCACATAACAGATTGAATTTGACTGCAGAGAAAAAATATAATTATCATTAGTTTCTCAATTAAGGAGAAGCCATGTGAATAGAAATTATATTTATAAGTGTTAAATAAATGCTTTAGAGAAAAAAATCCCAATGGGAGAAATTTATAGAAAAAATACTGAATGGAAAGCAGGCGATTTAGCCCGTCTGAGATGCTTCTGGATTTTAAACCCAACAGAAAATATTCCTTCCATATCTACGTGTGTGTGTGTTTTCTCCATACACCACACCATAGTTCACAGATGTAAATATAGGCCTGTCACTTAATAAATTATGCTTTTTTAAATCAACATTTAACTCAGAATTAACTCTGCTCAAGGCCAAGTGTTTGCTTTCCTACTACTGTGATTTTATTAATTATCAAGTCTGCAGGTCAGAACTTAAAAAAGGAGGACCTTTTAGCTTATTATGTTGGTACAGATAATAATATCTGTTTAGGATGCAATAATGTGTAGCGATGTTAACTGTAAAGACGTAAATCATGGGAGGGATATCTGCTCGCTGTATAAAGATATGGTAAATGTTTTGTATGATTGTAGTAAGCCATATTTTAAATATAAGAGTAAGGTAAATAATATTAAACCTGGTTGGAGCAAGTATGTGGCAGAGTAATCAATCCACATTAGTCAAGCTCTCATCAGTGACTCTCAGCTGATCCTCTACGTATAGGAATACGACTCTATCACTGTATACATATACTATAAGCTCCTTCAGTATTATCAGCAGATATCGTGTTTCTCAGGAGCTGATTACCCTCCTCCCTCCCCAGCTCCTCCTGTCTCCAGTCAGGGTTTGGCCTTCTCATTCCCCTTTAATCAGAATAAATTCTCGAATTATGTTGTACTTTAAAATCTTGAATTAAATATATTTGCATACATTCATGTTGGTTCTGTTCTGTTTACCCTATTGGATGGTTATTGCTGCTCTCCTGCTCTTATCCATGCTAGGCCGCCCAGAACAGAACCAGACCGCCAATCCTAACTGTATGCTAATGGTCAATAGTATTTGACGATAGCGGTCCTGACAGAACCATGCTGAAGTCAGGGAAGCTTCCAAATTATGGGTTATGGCGGGTAGACCCAGACAAGAGCCTGAGCTTGAGTTTAAGAGACTTGCTAATGCTAGATATAAGTATGCCATTCGCTTTATTTGTAAAAATGAGCAAACCCTGAGGGCTGATTCTATGGCCATGAAGTTGTTCAATAATAATATTGCTGATTTTTGGAAAGAAGTGAGAACTTCTAATAATTGCAGGATATCTCTTCCATGTACTCTAGTCTAGATGGAGTTTCTGGAGTAGATCATATTGCAGAGTTGTGGAGACAGCATTATTGTCATCTTGTTAATTGTGTGCAAAATTAATGCTATAATGTTGACTACACTGAAGGTAATGATACAATAATGATTATGATGAAGTTTTCCTTTATTATGAAGTTTTCCTGTAGCTCAAACAGTATAGCATTGTAACGCCAAGGTCATGTGGGTTCGATTCCCAGGGAAAGCAACAACTGATAAGAATGTAAATGTGTTCCTTGAAATGCAATGTAAGTCGCTTTGGATAAAAGCATCTACCAAATGCGTAAATGTAAATGTAAATGACACATGAGGTGTACCAAGCTATAAGCAAATTGTCTGACAACAAAGCAAGTGGTTTAGATCATATCTCTGCTGAACATCTTAAAGGCAGGGTAGGTAGGAATGGTCTAAAAAACTTCTTTTTCAAATTTGTTTAAACTTTATGTACATATCAATACATAATTAAAATGTAAGTACTCTGAAAAAGAAAGTATAAAAATCGAGTGTCTGTAGACCTCTCACGACTGTTTTAAAGACAGTTCATTATTTCCATTCACTCCACCCCCTCCCTTCTGGGCTCCTTCCAAAGCCACGCCCCCAAAACACATGAACGTGCGACTCCGACCGCTGAGCTGAAGACGCATTATTTACCTGAGACAAGCAGAGAGGAAGGAGCACAGTGCATGTAGTGACATCATGTCAGAATCACATGTAATAAAAAAATCTAACGCTAATTGCTTATGAATATAAACAAATAAGATGTATTTTAGTACTCACTATCAAGCTAGCATATTGATATTGGTAAATTTAAAATATATATTTTTTGATTCGCTAACGAGCTAGTTATATAAGCTAAAAACAGGTTGCATTGATACACTTTTTTACATTACCATCAGTTATATTGTGATGAAGATGAATTTCGTGTAAGATTCATAACATATATGGTGTTCTGCATGTAGGGGTGGGAGATATTGACAAAAATGAATATCTCGATATTTTTTTCCAATATCTAGATATCGATATTCAGGCGATATTTTTGCCATCCTTCAAAGAAATGTGAGCAAACTGGCAAAGAAGGTCCAGTTGGTCTTTTGACTTGCTGCATTTGACCTATATTATTCTAGGCTATAGAAAAAAACAATAAAAGAGCTAACTAAACATAATCTGTGGCAGCCCCTACTTTTTCCACTTACAAAAAAAAAAAAAAAAAAAAAAAAAAACTTAACTAGGCACTTCTTGCAACAGTGATTATTAAATCAAACAACAATATTGTTGATGATCAATTCAAAGTAAAAAAAAAAAAACATTTTCAAAACGGTATAAATCCATTCATTTTTCCCCCAAAACGCTATAAATCCATCTTTTTTATTTTTCGTGTTTGCATTTATGAGGAAAAAACAATATTACTTGACAGTTCTCCATTATGGACGCGAGCGCTCTGAAAGCTGCACTAAGACTTTCAAACTTTAACAGAGACCTCAAAACAGAAAGCACAAAGCCTTTCTTTAAAACGAATTTCGTTTTGTATTAATTGTATCTTAATTTTAATATTTTTTTTTCCATCAATTCATTAATATTTTCATTCCTGGATTAAATACATAAAGTAAATATAGGCTATCAATCACAACATAAGGTGCTTGAACTGGAGATTATATCATCGTGAACCGAACCGTAGCCTCGCCTCACAGGCCTAAAAAATGTGGAATATATTTACAGAAATCTGGTTCTAAACAAAACCATCCAAAACAAAATAAAACTGTGTAGCCTAATAAATGTGCATTTCTCCGGTGCATGCGTTCACTAGCCTACTGCGAAGATCGCGAGTCAAATATCGTCAACTTCATCTTTGCAGCCGACAAAGAAATTAATAAACAATTAAAATGTCTTATTGCAGTCAAGGACTAGTGGTTAGGGAGTTGGACTGGTATCCCAAAGGTTGCTGGTTCGATTCCAGAACCGGTGGGAAATGACTGAGGTGCCCTTGAGCAAGGCACCTAACCCCTAATCGCTCCCCGGGCGCCACACAAAGGCTGCCCGCTGCTCTGGGTGTGTGTATCCACGTTTGCAGTGTGTGTGTGTTAACTACTCACTACTCTGCTCCTAATGTGTGTGCATTAACTTGGATGGGTTAAATGCAGAGGTCAAATTCCAAGTATGGGTTACCATACTTGGCCGTCACGTGTCACTTTCACTTTCACTTTCACTTTCACTTTCAATATTTTACACATTCATAATCATTACTTTTGCTGGTTCTTTGAGGCAGCTTTTTAGGTTTATGGCGTTTTGGAAAAGAGCTCTTCACGTACAAACACCGTTTCACCAAGGCACAGCAGCCCTTCAGCACATAAGAACAAAAAGAGAAAAAGCAGGGACTTACTAATTACGAAACTTTGATGTGGTTGAACAGCTGAAACAGTCACAAATTCCTCTGCAACTCAAACATTCTCAGTACGAGTTATGAAGGAAGAGAACAGCATTACAGTTTTCAGCGCGTCCTCCTCTGATTGCTGTGTTGTGACTGGAAAAGTGCGTGCAGGAGCACATGCGCAAAACGTAGGTTTGTAAGATGTCCTTTTGTAAAATAAAAATAATTTTAGGGCGAAGCAGGAGGTCGTGCAAGAGGCCGTGGCGTGCAACTAGGGTCCGAGGAAGTAGAGGCTGAGGACGGGGTGGTCGCTGGAAAGCCACGATGATATTGACACACGTCTTATTTCTTTGTTTATCCAAAGACTTTTTGTTCATTTTACCTTTTCTTGTACTGTCTTCTTTTTTGCCTTGTTTGCCTTCGCTAACTGCATGCCGGTAATGTGAATTTTGATTGCTCTTTCTCTGCCATTGTTTTGCTATTCCTAGGTTCAGTGCCTCTCGAATTCCTCAAATCAAACGTGCGCGCGCAAGTGGGCAGATCCCGTGGCAAAAGGGTGGTTGCCATGGTTGCGAGAGAGAGTGACAGTCGCCTAAGCCAATCCTTTGATTCGTCCCGAATCGAAATAATGAGCTGTGTTTAATACAGATTAAACGGTCTAGAGTCACTTGATTTTTATACTCTTTTTTTCAGAGTACTTACATTTTAATTATGTATTGATATGTATAGAAAGTTTTAACAAATTTGGATCTTTTATTTTTATATAGTCCTACCTACCCTGCCTTTAAATATGGAAGTAAGAGGTTAGCTCCCCTTTTAGCTCTCTGTTTTTCTGGTTTTATGATTCATGGTGTTTTAACAGATTCAATGTTGTCTGTTTTGTAAGTTCCAGTTATTAAGGACAAAGCTGGTCTGGTGGGTAGTTTAGATAATTACAGGCTCATAGTGGTAGCCAGTATTTTGTCTAAAGTTCTGGAGAAGATTGTGCTGGATAGGATAAATGTGTTTATTAACCAGTTTGGTTTTATTGATGCATCTAAAGCTTTTGATCGAGTTAACCATGAACATTTATTTTTTTAAATGAGACAAAGAGGGGTGCTGGAATATATTCTGAGAATTTTGGCTTATTGGTATGCCCACCATGGTGATGATGCAAGTAAAATGGGGCAATACAGTTTCTGCACCTTTTGGGGTTAGCAATGGAGGAATTTTGTCCCCTGTTCTTTTTAATCTTTACATGGATGACTTATCTAAATGCATGAATGCCTGTAAAACTGGTCATGGTTGGGAATATCAGAGGCTGCGTTTACACCTGGCATTAACATGCGATCACCGTGATCGGATCAAGCAGATCGGATCATAAGCCAATCAGGACACGGTGTGTTTACACCTCTGGAAAAATGTTGTTTACACAAAGGGGAAAAATGGAAGTCAGAAAAATACAGATCATATTTATTTTGCGTTAGCATGAAGCTGCAGTTTCACAATACATGAATTACACTTACAAATAACAGTTAAATGCTGCAAATATTTTTTTCTTAAAATTGAACGTTTTTTTTACACCTTTACAAATCTTCTCTTGGTCATGCAAATATAATCATGCAATCTTGTGTACACTTTCACAAATCTTACCCTGTGCATGCGATTCTTTATGCCATCATTTCACCTTTATTCATCCTGCACTGCCAACTGGCGTCCAGAAGATGGCAGCAATAACAAAACTGCAGAAACCTGCACATCAGTGTTGCCAGATTGGAGAGGTGGTTTTGAATTTGATTGTGTGGGTAAAAATGGATTTGGGCAAAAAATTTGTTCTGGTTTGGGGTCAGTTATGTGGTTTTCAAACATCTAAATTTTAACGTCTAATTGGTTAATAAACAAAACTCAAGTGTGCATGGAAAATCCATAGTTGTGAGTTACCCAACTCTTAAAATGTGGATTACACCTGTGTGGTGGGATATGACTTGAAAGCTCTTTATAAATAGGCCTATAGCTATCACTACGAGCACAGTTGAATGACTTAATTGAAGTCGAATATGGGACAACTCCTGTCCATCGATGTGCACACTGGCCTGACCAGGACTTCTGCAACTGTCCAGACTGATCCCGACAGCTGCTGAAAGAACCAACGATTAATCAGTTTTGTGTTATTTTCCTTTTCTTTTATTACACAGCTGATGTGTGCAGTTTCTTTTTTTTTTAATTGCAGTCTTTTTCTGCTGCCATTGTTTTCCATTCATTTACTTCTCAGTTCAATGCAAATTTTAAGATTTTAAGATTAATCTGGTTTATTTTAGTTAAGGACTCCATAGTCCAGGTGTTAGTAATCTGTACTTAATCTGTGTTTCAGAAAGACATTTTTTAATCCATGATTAACTGGTCTAGATTAAGGCCTTCTCCTGGCTTAATTTAAACCCTGTCCGGGAAACCACCCCTTAGTTTCTTAAATGTTCAAGATTCTTTTTATTTTATTTCAATTTTAAAAAGTCAGTTGGCATTTAAAAAGTAACTAAAACATCATTAATAACAGCAATAGTTTCATTACTAGAAAACTTAAATAAAAAAAATGTTAAGACTTTAAATTAATTACAACAGTTTGATATAATGCAACTTTTACTTTCAGCCCACGGACCTCAGTGAAGTTGGAGTTTTGGCCCTTCATTGTAAAAAATTTGGTAATTTGGCAAATGTATGAATAATAATAATAATAATAATGAATGATTTGAATTCTGAATGATTTGGCTATAATGAAATGTTTTGATGTCTTTTGTCTTTATTGTGTTACATTGACATAAGTCATGTGGCCAGACCACAAGCTCTTACACGATGAAAGCAATTTTAACCAAAGACACAATCGAGAAATAGAAATAACATCCATAACATCAAATTGACAAAGAATAGTTACTGAATTTTAACTGAACACATAAGAAAAGTTTTTATTTAATTGTATTTTTTAAAACAGTTAAAGCAGTTAAAATGACAAAAAAGCTGTATGTATTAAATATCATTGTAAGGAGCATTTAAGTGTGAGAGGAAGCATCAGATATCTGAATGCCACTCAGTGATGGCGGCTGTAGACGGTTCCTGGGAGTTGATCTGATTCAGCTTCTTCATCACAGTCTTATACTGCTCTTCCCAGTGGCTCTCTGAGAGTGAGGAAGGATTGGTCTCCAGGAACTGATAAGCATCCTTAGACTGAACGTATAAGATTCTACTTGCTTTCTGACAGTTTTGACCAAATGTATTCCAAAACTGAAAGATTAAAGGCACAAGATTTTTTTACAGCACGTTTACTAAAAATACATTCACATAAACTCAATATATTCCCATAATCACTCAATTGTCTCACTCATTAACTACACTCTACATAATGAAAGTCATTGCATATACTGTACAGTACAGTCCGGGTCAGAATTATTGGCATCCTTGGTAAATATGAGGGGGAAAAGCTGGGAAAATAAATCTGCATTGTAAAAAGAAAAAAGAAAAAAACTCACCAAAGCCTATCCTTTGAAAAAAAAAAAAAATCATAATGTGATTTAGTTTTTTGTACATTTTTTAAATACAAGATCAAAATGATTAACAATGAAGATTTATTTTCACAGCCTTCTTGGCTCATATTTACCAAGGGTGCCAATAAATCTGACCAGGACGGTTTGTACCTAACCTTGGAAAATACATTAGTTTCTTGAAACACAACGGCCATGTTTCTGCACTCAGGGAAGAGATCTGAGGAACAGATTATCTCGGGGGGTTTTTCGTTTTTTTTAGATTGCAGTCTACTTTGGCTTGTGGGCAATATAGGAACATCAGGTGTACATCAGTACTCTAAAAATAATTATGAGTTTAAAATATAATTATAAATATGAAAAAGTGATCTACAGTACTTAGGAAATTACACTGTTCACTCAGAATTAGGACTACACAAAATTGTCTGAAACTCCATATAGTGCAAAATATTTAGAATAGGGAGAGATTAAAGACTTTAACTTCTGAGACTTTAAATAAGAATAATAAATCAAGGGCAACTTTAAATTACCTTTACTGCCATTTCAATAGATTGCAGAAACTGGTCCCTCATGTCAGGATCATCAATCAGAGCCTCATCAACAAAGGTCTTGTTTTTCAGACGCTCCAGCTCACATCCCACTTTCTCCCAAAACCTTTTAAGCTGAACAAGAATTTTCTGGATTTGAGAAAGACAGGATTGAACATTCTTCAGGTGGGAAGGGCTGGCTTGGATTACACCTGGAGGAACAACATACAGCAGATTCTGATTTCTGAGAGATCAGTTTAAGCCCGTTCAGACCGTTTAAACTTACGTTAGTGAATGTGTAAACAGCATGATACTCTGGCACACTTACCGATGACATTTACTTTATATTGATTCTTTCAAATGTTTTAACATTTCTATGAATGTTCAGATGATTCAAATATTTCATGTAAGCACAGTTACATCTGAAGTACTGCATTAGCAAAGGCCAGAACCTAAATGAAGATATAATAAAGAGTAGATCTGTTTTCTAAACTATAAAACCAGACACTTACCCTGCTTTATTTTGGAACTGTCCAACTTCAGCTGAAGTTCTATCAGTTCGACATGGAGTTTGTTCTCTTTGTTTTGCAGTTTTCTCTTTTCAGATGTGAGACGAGACAGTTCGGCATTGAGATCGTGGTTTTGACCATCAACACCAGGGGCAGTGATAGCATTATAGATGGAATTAATAAAGGATGGAAAATGTGGCACCAAGGAGGACAGAATACCAACACTGTGGTTTTTTCCAGAAACATTCACAGTGCATTTCTGTATCTCAGAGTTTTTCATTTGATTGTTTTTCTCAATTTTCTCTATATCTTTGGCATTTTTTTCCAGCTCCTCCTCAAGATTGGCCATTGCTGTCTTCGCCCTCTCCATCTCCACAGATTGTTGAGTTTGTCTTTCTTCAGTCTCATTCTGTTCTTGAATCACATCACTGGTGCATGCAGCCACACTTTGGTTTTGTTGAGCATACCTGGAGGTGCATTCAGATAAATGAACGCTTACAGTGATTGGATTTAGAGTACATTGTGTGTAATATCAGAGATATGGTGCTATTCCATTTTATTGTGTGAGTGTGTAAGTAGGTTACTACCCTTTAGAGCTGCACTACTTATGGTGGTCAATAAAAGGCTCACAGTGCAAGCAAACCCAAACAAGTAATGCACAAGTCATGTGTGTCATGGAGTCGCAAAAATCTTGGATCACGGATCCACACACTTCTTAAAACGCTTAGCTTCACAAGTTATAGTAAATCGCTTTCTTACCGCTATCACATACTCAAACAAAACAGTTCCTGAAGACGAAGATTTGGATGACATGCTTTCTAGGTGCCCTTCTTATACGTCACGGTCGCACTAGTGACGACATAGGCTGTAGCCGGCCAATACTATTGTCACTTTAAAACACGTGTTTCAGTCTCCGGTCATGCTGAGTCATTCCCCATTAGAGCCTAGGACTAGGACACAGTGCGAGTTTCCACTGGAAAGCAAACTTTTATGTGATATTGTTTCTCAAGTAAATTGATCTTTTTAACCCCTTTGGGTCAGCGGTCGCGCCGGTTCGATCGCCTCACTTTTTTTCTTATCAGTGCAAAAGACGCTCAAATAACTTACAGGCAAATACCATACAGGCAAGTTTTCTATTTTTTTATTTGTGTACACTCATCATAAAAACTAAATGTTCTGCTTTTCGTAAAATAAAGAAAATAAACATGATGCGCATTCTGCCGTCTCTCTCAGTGTGAAGTTCAATCTGAAATGCGACAGAAAATTAACTGTAACTCAGCGAATACTTGCCACCCATAAGTGAGAGACATGTTTTTGAAAGCTTGAAGTGTCTAGTGTTTTTAAATGACGTAAATCATATCAAAAACAAATACTCTCTGTTTAAGTAATCGACCTAAAATCTCTCCTCATTCTTTGTTTATAGTTCCCTCACAGGCCACCTGATAGGGCCATTATGGGAGGGTCCTCATCTTCTTTATCTTGTGTGAAACACATCAATATTCATGATGATTCACACCTCCTCACATATAGCTTTATGTTTTACAAATTTGAAATCAATATATTATTTAATGTGAATGAGTGGACAGGATGATTTTCACATAGTTTTGAAACAAAAACTCTACACAATGTGATACAAATGTCAAAAGTCTTGTAAACAAATAGTCAGTATGGGTTTTATGGCCTTATTTCAGTGACTTTTTTTGTTTTTTTCACAAACCACGCATAAACGTAATTTTCTCAAAACTACAAACTTTTACATACATGCTGCTCATATTATTGTAGCAGAGTTTGTGCTGAATATAGTGTAATCAGACTTTAGCCATGAAAATGTCACAAGTAACAGAAATAAGCACAAATGTCAGAGCATGTCAGAACACCTCCAGGGCCCAGAAAACACCTCAGACCCCAGAGGGTTAACGATATTTATATGTTTTTTTACTGGGAAACACTGGAAATAGAAATTTAAACTATTTTTTGCCATTAAATGTTTCATAAACAACCCCATGGTATGTTATTGCTTTTCACCTCTTTACAATGTCATCCACTGCTCTAATAATGTCATCGATCCATGTTTTGGTTTTCTCCAGGTACTTCACAGCCAGATTGGGTTTGTTCAGTTGAACAGCCTGCATCAGCCCCGGGAACAGGGAGGTGACCAGGTTGGAACTCGTGCCCACACACTAAGAGAAAACATCAATTATCCACAGGTACAGTCATTAGTATGTCATAATTGTTGGCCCAGTGCATTAGTTGCCAAGCGTTACAGAGTGTTACAGAACAAAGTAACTTTTAAGGACAATAAAGCGGAAAGTAAATAAGATGAGCTGGTCAAAACATTAGTTCACATAACCTTTAAGACAAATAAATAATTTTGTGGGATTTGTTTGGATTTTGTTACAAAACTGCATTCTGTTCAGGACTTGGAGTAGTGCATGAGTACTTGAATAGTGAGCTACCGTTATGGTGTTCCTTTGGAGATTGACAGATGTGGACACTGTGAACTGTCATTGTTGGGTAAAGATTGAAAACAGAATACAAATTCTGCTCACACAAAGCTATTATTTTACTTCATAAGACTTCCTGATCTGGGTGATCTGCTTCTCAGCCAGCACACTCATGTGGGGCCCAAATGGGCTTGACCTGGGCTATCTAACTGGGGCCCAGACAGTTTTGTTCTCAGTTTCCATGTAGGCCTTATCCATGTAGGCCTTATCCAGTGCATAAATGATTTAAATCAGCTCAGATTTAGCAAGTGTGAACGTGAAATGTGATTTTTACAAATCCGTTTCGAGCTACATTTATATGTTGTTTGAAATACTATTCAAATCGCATTTCTGGAAATCTGTTTTAGTTTGCCTGCTCAGATCGGATTTTGTGTGGTTTATGTGACTTTCTCACAGCGTAAACGTCAAACGTTATTATTGGAAACATGCAGAACTGCTGCAGAAACAAGGTTGTGCTGTTGCTAAGTGCCGGACGAGCAGAATATGACACTATAATGGAGACATATATTTAAAACCGGCAGAGACAACAGCACGGGATAAAGCCACACATACCTGCCTCCTATGTTTCTGCCACTGCCTCAGAAGACACATTAGTCCAGTGCGGCTGCTACACATTGTCATGTTGTACATAAGACAACATCTGTATTGCAAACCCCTCCATGTTGTGGTTGTTGTTGTTGTTTTTGGCATATACCTACCAACCCAACATCATGGCCATAGAAACCAATGCAGATATTCCTTCTTGAGTCTCTCCATCTTTGTTTGAACACAAAAGGCTAAAAGTTTTTGACATTTTCAGTGCATGTCTGTGTGAGGTGATCAGAGCTGCTAACACACGAGCTCTTGAAGCTCTGCCTGGGAGCTATTTTATAAACTATTTTCTGTAAGCCAGACATCACTGATTGCTGACATTGCTGGTGATGATGAATAAACTGCTATACTGCATTTGGATCCTCCTCTTCCTTGATTCTGAAACACTCTGCGTAACTATATATATATATATATATATATATAGATATAGATATATATAGATATATATATATATACACACACATGCATTTATATATATATATATATATATAGAATTCATTACAAAATGATTTCCAGGCATTTATTTTATTTTATTCCACAGCTGATGTGTGTAGTTTATTTTGCTTGCTTTAAAAGTGTTTTCTCTTTTTTTTTTTCTTTTTTTTATTGCAGTCTTTTTCTGCTGCCATCGTTTTCCTTGGATTTGCTTCTCAGTTCCATGCAATTTTAAGCATTTCTTGGTTCATTCTATATTTATGGACAGCCTCTGTCATGCTAATTTAGATTAGCACAGTTGATTTTAAATTAATCTTGTTAATTTTTAGATCTGGGCTCCATAGTCCAGCTGTAAGGTCATGGTTTAAGCTTTACCTTCATCAGAACAGCCTCAGTGGATCCAAACAGCAGCTGTGTTCCAATAGCTTGTTCTCGGATCAGATGCTCCAGCTTCGGGATACTACCCAGACACAGGTAAGACAGGTGATAGAGGAGAGCCGTTCGCTCCGCAGACGTATGAAGATCCTGGACACACTCTGGACTCCATGAAAAGTCAGTGACAATAAGCTCTGAGATAGAAAACAAACATTAGTAATGTTTAACAACCTCTGGGGTGCATGGGTGAAATGGGTCAGTAGTAATGTGCAAATAAAATGCTCTTGAATCTTGGGTTTTAACTTCTTAAAGGGGGGGTGAAACACATTTCAGTCAATCTCATGTTAATCTTGAGTACCTATAGAGTAGTATTGCATCCTTCATATCTCCAAAAAGTCTTTAGTTTTATTATATTTATAAAAGAAAGATAGGCTGTACCGTGTCTTTCCGGAAAAAAACGAGCGGCTGGAGGCGTGCCGTGTGGGCGGAGCTAAAGAATCACGAGCGCTGTTCACTGTTTGCTTGCTGTGCTTACGCGCTGATAGCTAACAACACACAGACATTTGAAGCAGTTTTACTCATCACCTGCGGTTCCAACGCACGACCGTGAACCTTTATCGTTGGGACTGCTCCATCCTTAAGCATTAGACGGTCTGCAAATCCGGCGTCGAACTGGGCCTTGTTTATAAAACAATCATCGTCGAAATGCAGGGAACAGGGAACTCCGTTGATGCTCTGGAAAAACAAACTCCATCCACTGGTCCCTTAACGCTGGGTTCTTTGGGAATCTGTGCAGGGTTGTCTTGCCCTGGCAACCAAAAACACACTTCTTTCTTTGACATTGCGCTAAAGCCGAGCACAGCGCTTTGATGGGCGAACTGCTTTCGCTCTTTTGCTCTGGTCTACGGGTGTGCGCGCGCCCTTCCGGGAGAAGTGCCCTTAGGACCCGTATTAAGGAAATTCCGCTCCATCTGACGTCACACATGCCCATACTCAAAAAAAACTTTCCGAAACTTGTGATAAACCGGAAGGAGTATTTTTGGCACAGAAATACTCCATCAAATGTACAACTTAATTTTTGAAACTTTGTCCATCTTTAGCATGGGAATCCAACTCTTTAACAGAGTAAAAAACTCAGTATGCATGAAATAGCATTTCACCCCCCACCCTTTAAAATATTTGTGGAAAAACTTGCAGTAAAATGCATTAATTCATGGTCAACTATAATGCACAGATTATAATGAGTTAAATTATGACTCATGAACAATGACTTTAGATACACAAAGATGGTGAAAAGCACAGACATGAATCAATCAGGCTTAAGTATTCGGATAAAACGAGTTTCCCTATATGCGTCTAAAGTAGACGCAGTGCGAGTGAAACATATCAAAAGGATTTATTTATACAGAATTAATTAGTTTGAAGTAGAAAGTGTCTCTCACCTTTGCTTTCAGCCATTGTTTTCTACAGTTTACACACTGGTAAAGCCTCCTAATACAACAGAAAGACATGTGACACAAGTATTAATTGTCTGTTGATGACTAGGTGAGTTTACAATCCCAGCCTATAATATAATCAAAAGGTAATTAAACAATGCCTTTTTACATAGTTTTTCAAGTTCATAAAAATGCAGATTTGTGAACTGAAGGTGTATTTGTCATCAGTGAGTCTGGCCAATCAGGGTGATACTTTATTTACCAGGGCCTACTTCTACGTAGGAGTCTTAGCTTAAGAGCGATTCGAGACCTATCTGAGAGCAACTCTAAGCACGGAAAAGACATAAACTTTCATCTTAGTGAGGAGGCGGGGCTGATCTTTTGAAGACTGTGATTGGTTGTTTATCCAAGAAGGAAAAAAAAAGCGATTTTAAGTATAGGGTCTACTCACACACACACACACACACACACACATTATAGAGAATGAGGAGTTACGTCACAATCTTTTCACGCAACGTTCTATCCCGTACTCGGGTCATATGTGTATTCTAAGTCCTCCCTACGGATAGGCATTGTGTTACATGTTCCTCCTGGGATATGTTACCCAGTGTACCTTGGTATTCTTACGTTAAGCCGAGCCCTTCATCCGTGCTAGTCTCACGACAGGGAGCTCAGTCTTGCGCAGGGCACTGGAAGACAGTCGATGCCTTCTGTCTATGATAGAGACAGAATATCAACCAAAAAATCCAGAAAAAAAACACATTATTTATAGATTATAAATTATTTTGCATTTCAGTGAGTGAAATAAGTATTTGATCCCCAATCAAAACAAATGATTTAGTACTTAGTGGAGAAACTCTTGTTGGCAAGCACAGAGGTAAGACGTTTCTTGTAGTTTGGGTGGGAAACTCACTTTTTTTGCCACAGTGGCTGGTGGATGCCCAATTTTACCAGCCACTTATATTTTTTACCAGCCACTTTTCCAGAATTTAAATTTATAAAACAAAAGTGCACTAGCATATTTTGAATTGCAGTTATCGTCGCTACGGCTGCTGACGCTGTGTTTACGTATATACTGATTATGAACAGTGATTACGCTGTTATGCTGCTCTGTATTGTTCAGTACAGCCTAAGATCCTTGCTGATATGCAATTCTGGGGCACGTTCAAGTTCAAAACGGTGCGCAACGTTTTGCTACTGTTTCCGGGTTGAACGTCATGTTTCCTGGAAGCGGCGTTTGGGTCATTGTCATGCTGGAAAACCCTTCCACGACCCGTCTTCAGTGTTCATCAGCCCCTCAATACGGTCAAGTCGTCCTATACCCTTAGCAGAGAAACAGCCCCAGAGCATTATGTTTCCACCTCCTTGCTTGACTTGATTTCTCTTCCATACAAACATGGCGAGTTGAGTTGATGCCAAAGAGCTCAATTTTGGTCTCATCTGACCATAGCACTTCCTCATAAGCATTTTCTGAATCATTAGATGTTCATTGGCAAACTACAGACGGGCTTCTACATGGCGTAGTGTGTTACCAATTGTTTGCTTGGGGACTGTGGTCCCAACTGCCTTGACATCATTAACAAGCTCCTCTTGTGTAATTCAGGTCTAATCCCTCACCTTTCTCATGATCATCCTTACCTCATGAGGAGAGATCTTGCATGGAGCTCCAGACCAAGGGCGATTGATGGTTAATTTGTATTTCTTCCATTTCTAAATGATGGCACCAACAGTTGTCCTTCTCAACAAGCTTCTTGCTGATGATTTTGTAGCCCATTCCAGCCTTGAGCAGGTCTAAAATCTGGTCCCTCACGTTTGACAGCACTTTGGTCTTGCCCATGGTGGTGGAGAGGTTTCTTTTATACACATTATTAGTACTTTATTAAAGTGGTAGGACTAATCTGTGTTCAACATTGGCACATAACCAATCGGTGGGAGGCAGGATTCTTGCTGGTTGGTAGTGGATCAAATACTAATGTTTTTTCTGGATTTTTTGGTTGATATTCTGTCTCAATCCTTTAAAGGGTTAGTTCACCCAAAAATGAAAATTCTGTCAGTAATTACTCACCCTCATGTTATTCCAACCATGTAAGTCTTTCGTTCATATTCGGATCACAAATTAAGATATTTTTGATGAAATCTGACAGCTCTCACTCCTTCATAGGCTTTCAGAGGGACCCAAACTCGCCGGCCCAGAATAGTTATTAAAAACATCATACATTTATCATGCGACGACAATACTTTTTGTGTGGAAAAACAACAAAAATAACGACTTACATCCAACTATTAGTGTTCTTCAATGTGGGCCTCTGACGAGAGTTCACGGGAGTGCCAGGATGCATGCGCGAGAACTGAGATTACGGCGTTCTTCTTCTACTACTAACTTACTTGTTACTGGCTGCTCACTCCTTGGGAGTATTACCGCCATCTACTGTACAAGATGACGTCCCGACATCCAAACAAACCATCAGTAATTGGATTGTTCAGGCTATTGCTTCGGCCTACAAGGTGCGCAATTTGCCTTCACCTTTGGCCATAAGGGCTTATTCTACTAAAGACATGGCGTCCTCTAGGGCCCTTCTCTTGGGAGTGCCCCTCCAGGAGATCTGTGAGGCAGCCGGTTGGGCTACCCCACACACTTTTATCAGGTTTTATAGTCTGCACCTCCCTAGTACGCTTGGCGCATGAGTGCTCTCGTCCTATAGCTGAGTGCCTGAGATCAGTTTCACTCTAGGACAGGCCTTTTTCGGTGCGTGGCAAAGTGGGCATTCGTTCCCCAAGGAGTCGTTTTCAACGACGCAGTGTTGAGTTCCCTACGATAGGGAACGTCTCGGGTTACGACTGTAATCCTTGTTCCCTGAGAAGGGAACGAGGCACTGCGTTGTCTTGCCACGCCCCTCAAAGCCTAGGAGTGGCTTGCTTCATCGCGAGGCTAATGTGTGTTTGGCCGGCGTCACTTTTATGCATCCGGTTATGCCGTCACATGTTACGTCATTATGCAACACCAATCAGGATTGGATTAGTTTCACTCATACTTCAGAGGCGCACGCCTGTTGAACACCATTGAAGACATTGTTAGCATCTGTTAGATTTAATAGTAGGGGGAAAATGGTTACATTTAAAAAATTTAAATTTTTCCGCTATTTTCATCTTCCAGGTGTAAAATCTTCATCGTGTCGTGGCAGAGCACTATAGTACTTTAATGACTCAGTAGGCTTGTTCGACTTCATGCAGCTCTGCGCAGACCGATCGGCGGCTGACTTGAAGCAGTGCATGCCGGTTCGAAATTTTGTCCGACTTGATACAGCCCCGACGCCACGTGACTGTGACGTATGCCATCAAAGTACCGCGCGAGCAATTCGAGAGTAGCCGGAGAACTCAGCCAGCGCAGCTTCTCAAGAGCGGCTGCACTGGGCTGCACGTGGGCTGATGACGACACAGCTGTTCCACGATTGGCCGGATTCAACGCATGACAACGATCACGTGTGTTTCGTGTTTATTTCGAACACCTTTAGTTCCTCTAAAGCTCTCAAATCAGTTTATTATAACAGTGAACACTCTTTTCATGTCGTTGTCATATTATATTGTGTCATGTTTATCAAATTAAAACTGCTTAAAAAACGTTGACTCCACTTCATTGATAGTATGTTGAACTTTATTCTTGTTCAAACGCTGTATAAAGCTGTGCATAAAGTATTGAATGAAAATGTCTCTGAAACATCTGTGTATTATTTGGCAAATATTGCATTTATTTCACTGCAGCTGTGGTAAAGTATGCAAACACCACGTGAGCGGTCACTACGGGAACCAGAAAGTGTCCGACTTCACGTCTCCGTTTGCAGCTCCTCCCCGCCTGCACGCGGCTACTCTCGCCGATCGGTTGCATCCAGCCGCAGCCGATGTCGAACATCGTACATATAGTGTCTCATAATTATTCATGTAACTGAGTTTTCTTAGCCAATGAGAAGACACTTTCTCTTAATTATTCATGACACCACGTGGAACTGTGATATCACGTAGTAGATGACAGAGGCGATGATGGGACGCGCGTTTGTTTTCGTGGTGCTAATGTTCCAGTGCATCTTTCCCCGCGATGCTGCCAGGGCTGGACTCCGGCCATCAACCACGGACACATCTAAACTGTGTGTGTGTAGCAACCACTCAACTGGAGAATGGTGGACTTCGGCCTTGTACACCAATGCAGGTTTCATCTTGCGAGTGATGCGGTTCCGAGGACTTTTCTATCGCTTCAGAGGTGTGTGTGTGTGTGTGTGTGTGTGTGTGTGTCTAAAATGTAACCCTGACCGTTTTACTTGCCTTTTGTTAAGTAATCACTCGTTATTAAAATTGAGATATTTCGATAATACCTCAATTGTATGGAACGTATGCTTAATTTGTGCAAATAATTTCTATGTCACTGTTCATCTTTATTATGTGGGTTTAGGGGGCGCGTAGATCTAGGCTATCTATGTACGGAAAGTTTTTTTTTTAAGCGGAAAATGTATTATTTTCAAATATATGCATTTGAAGTGTGTGTATAAACAATTGATATGTTTTAAATACAATTATGATTACTAGGCTAATATGTAGCAGGGCATTAAGTTACTTTTGAAAGGACAAAAATAAGGTGTCAGTGTATTTCATTAGACTTTAACTTTGCCAGCTATATATATTAAAAAAAAAAAAATCGAGCATTTCCTCACGTTTTACCACTGATTTTTAGTGACAGTCGATATGCATGGGCCTCAGGCGATGACAGTCCCCCCCCCCTGCCGTGCCGTACCATACCACACCACACCCACTCCCCTCCCTTCTTCTCACAGCCATCCACGCCCATTTAAGTTGCATTTTTCAAAAAGATTGTGAGCTAGACTTGAGCTGAAAGAGGGGGGTTTCATGACCCTTAAACACTAGGTGGCCATTACAAAATACATTTTTTTATTTCAAATTTTGTCACTGAATAGAATAGTACCCCATAATAGATTTTAAACAAAATCATGATGTACTGTACTGTTGATGTATTTACAGTCATAAATATATTGTCTTAATATAAAAAAAAAAAAAACACAAAACAAAACAAAACACATATATTACACAGTCTTTCAAAACCTGAAAGAATAAGTTGGTCTACTTACATATATTCTGTTTCCAGTTTCCTTCTCCAACTGTCCTGGAGCAGGTACATCAACCAAATATATACGGCTTGCTTGTAAAGACACATATTGTAAATCACATGGTTGTTAGAAGAATTTAAAAAATGCATCACTTGAAAAGCAGGCTACATGTGATGATCTCTTTCCGGGATCTCTTTTCACTTGGGTTTATGGCGGCTGCAAATCTCGCCACAGGATGGCACTGTTTTGACACTCTTGATGCTTCAAATCTTTTCCCAAAACAATCAGAGAAAAGCTTCAAAGATTCAAAGAAAGCTTAATAGAAGCTTCATTTCTCCATCCCCACTCAGTAAGTATTTTTGCAAATGTTTCAATCAAGTGTAGCTGTTGTTGAGCCTGGTTTTGAACATTAACCTGTAATGTAATTTTTCGTGTGTGGAAAAAGCTACAAATAAACAAAACTAAACTAGTCAATCAGATTTCTTTCCCCTCCAAATGTGCGCACATAAACACAAATGCACTCCACAAATGTCCCCATCCACTTACAATATATGGTCAGGAAAAGCATGAACATTCTCCTTTTGTATTCCACAGAATAAACGTGGGAACATTATGACAGCTTTTTAATTTTTTGTCGAACTATTCCTTTTTTAAAAAATGCTGCATTAGGGGAAGATGCTTTAAAAAATGAAATAAAAGTGCCATCTGATAGATCAATAAAAATAATTAAATGTGGTTTTTTTTTAACTTATGACTCTTTTTTTTGGACCAAGAAATAAGAATTCTAGTCTGTTAATAATACCTGATTAAAACAAAAGCTCACTTGAAATTGTTGACAACAAGGCAGCTGTCTTGTGTTTCAGAATTACCCTTTGTGATTTAATGACTGAGACATCTCTTCACAAAGATGAAAAACCACATGGACCACAGGTCAATTGCATTTTACACTAAAATAGATTTCAGTGACTGTTAAAGCTGCCGTCGGCAAGATTTTTTTGATCATATTCACTATGCTCCGACAGAACAACATAAATCAGCCGGTTTTAGAAAAAACCTGCGCTTCTACCTCCACCTGTAGCCTGTTATTTGTTTTGCAAAAATCCACCGCTCCCGGTTCTTCTGGTCCAATCAGTGCAGGGCTGTGTGAGATCTGACTGTCAATCACAGTTTGTGCACACGCCACAGATTCTGGACCTTTTTACTTTTCATACATTCCAACTCTGAAAAGAAATTACAAATAAAATCTCTTTTAAATACAGAAAAATAAAGTTCTGTCTTCATACATTTGCAGTTATGAATGAAAAATTTGCCCAGAATCAATATTACATTAATAAAAAATTTATTACTTTTCTCACCAGAATTCCAAACATAATATGTTTGGTCTTGTCCGTTTTTACGACAGGAACCTGTTGCTGAAGGTGCAAGGATAATTTGCAGAGCTTTTCGAATTAATCGCGTATTGCGAGATAGACAGGATCCTTTAGTGCAGCGCGATATTCTACTTGAGAGATATCGTTTTTCTCGAGAGGGTGTCATATAGCCTACATCATTCATTTGTTGGAAATGTTAAAGGGATACTCCACTTTTTTTCGGAAATATGCTCATTTTACAACTCCCCCAGAGTTAAACAGTTGAGTTTTATCGTTTTAGAATCCATTCAGCCGAACTCCGGGTCTGGCGGTACCACTTTTAGCATAGCTTAGCATAGATCATTGATTCAGACGAGTCCAGTAGCATTTCTTTCAAAATGACTAAAGAGTTTCAATATTTTTCCTATTTAAAACTTGACTCTTCTGTAGTTAAACCGTGTACTAAGATCGACGGAAAATGAAAAGTTGCGATTTTCTAAGCCTATATGGCTAGGAACTACTCTCATTCCGGCGTAATAATCAAGGAACTGTGCGGCCGTACCATGGGTGCAGCAGGCGTAGTGATATGACGCAGCGCCTGAAAATAGGTCTAATAGGTTAGACAAACTTAGTCCCAGTCAAGTTGGAAGAAGTTACCGAGCTGGGGACTATTTTTAGGCGCTGCGTCATATCACTACGCCTGCTGCACCCATGGTACGGCCGCACAGTTCCTTGATTATTACGCTGGAATGAGAGTAGTTCCTAGCCATATAGGCTTAGAAAATCGCAAATTTTCATTTTCCGTCGATCTTAGTACACGGTTTAACTACAGAAGAGTCAAGTTTTAAATAGGAAAAATATTGAAACTCTTTGGTCATTTTGAAAGAAATGCTACTGGACTCGTCTGAATCAATGATCTATGCTAAGCTATGCTAAAAGTGGTACCGTCAGACCCGGAGTTCGGCTGAATGGATTCTAAAACGGTAAAACTCATCTGTTTAACTCTGGGGGAGTTGTAAAATGAGCATATTTCCGAAAAAAGTGGAGTATCCCTTTAAATGTTCGACTCGTCGGAGTCGGGCTTTAACAACGGCGCAAACTGTTTGCTTTGCATTGAGATTCTTTGCGAGTGTCTCTTTCCTTTACACTATTAGAGATGCGGTAAACTTAGGGAAAAGTGCTGTCTGTCGTGCCATTTGCAAAGTTTATCTGGCACTCAAGTGGTTTTTAGGGGGTTTTGTGGTATTTCCAAGCCACTTAAAGGAGAACTCCGGTCAATTTTAACATTGAGCTAATTTCTTTGTAAATTTGGAGTGCTGTTAATACAGAGAACAATGACAAAAATCGGTGTTGCCTACACCGTGTTATCCTCTTTTTAAAATTTGCACCCTGTTGACTTCAATGGGGCAAGTTTTAAACCTGCTTTTAGCCTCTTAACATCCTTGATGTGTCATTACAAGTGCACAGCTAATGTGAGTGATTCCTTCAGAGTGAACACGGGTGAATCTGACTGCAGTAGATGTGAAAGATATTAATAAAAGTGATGTTAATTCAGCCAGCGCACATACCTGTATTTACTTCCCGTTTTCGGTCGAAGTCCACAGTAGTCGATTGTCGAGTTCACGCGCGTGATCATAGGTACTAAACCTATGCGCGTGAACTCGACAATCGATACGGTGGACTTCGACCGAAAACTTAATGATGGCCAGTTTAGCATTAAGTGAATAAAAGAAAATATGATGCTTTAATTTCTATTTTTTTGTTTTGTTTGTCTTGCAATTATTATTATTTTTTTTTTTTTTTTCATGAATTATAATGTGCGCAAAGGATTTTGGGAGATTGAGGACATGCACTTGATGGAACTTTCAAAATAGGTAGAAAGAAGGATGAGAAACGAAGGCTGCCTTTCAAGTTTCTTTTGAATTGATATGACATTTGATGACATGACAGTCAAGAAACGCAGCCCTAGAATGTGACATCTGAGATATGCATCACTCAACACCCAATGCATCTTGTTCGTGACCTACCATACAATCACATAACACTAGAGCCTGTCATCATCTTCTTCAGTTTATCTTCTTTAGGAAAACAAAAAGTAAAGATGTGAGAACTTCTTAGGAATTTTAGAATTGCACTTTGGAACATTCTCACTAACTTCTTAGAATTTCTTAACTTCTTAGCAAGATTTTTGTCAATCCGGCCCTGACTAGTTCTTTTTGGTAGATTACTTCTTTTTTTTAGCATAAAAATTAATTGTCTTTTGTTTGTTGCTTTTTTCTTTCTTTCTTTTCATCTACCTCTGTGTATTGAATTTAAACATTTTCATGTTTATAGAAAAAAATTGAAAAAAATAATGCAACAAAGTTTATTTCGGCTATACAGAAAGTATTCCTCATAGTCCAGCTTAAGTAAGTTCAGTGATGGTTCATTTTTGTTGTAAAAAAGTTATTTTATATATATAGCCGCTCTGGAGAAAACAGTGATGTCATCGTCCAGCTCAGTTCAGTTCTCATATAATGGTGTCAATGCAGGCAGATCAATAGTATTGTTGTATATTAAGTGTTCCAAACTAAGCAAGTCAAAAGCCAAAGTGGCAAGAAACCAAAACTCGATCAGGTATCAGAGTAAAAAAAAAAACCTTGGGAGAAACCAGGCTCAGTCAGGGGGAGCCGTTCTTCTCTGGCCAATGAACGAACAGTGTTGTGAATTGGTAAGTTTCGTCTGGGCGTCAAGAAATATAGAGCTGAGTATCATCAGCATAACAGTGAAAACTAATGCCATGCTTCCTAATGATATCTCCTAATGGTAGCATGTACAGAGTGAACAGCAGCGGTCCTAGTACTGAGCCTTGTGGTACGCCATACTGAACTTGTGATCGATAAGACATCTCTTTATTTAGTGCTATAAAAAATGATAATGGTCAGATAAGTATGATTTAAACTATGCTAATGCAATTCCACTAATGCCAACATAATTTGCGAGTCTATGTAAAAGAATGTTGCGATCAATAGTGTCAAACGCAGCACTAAGATCGAGTAACACCAATAGAGAGATACAACCACGATCGGATGATAAGAGCAAATCATTTGTGACTCTAATGAGAGCTGTCTCAGTACTATGGTACGGTCTAAATCCTGACTGAAAATCCTCGCAGATATAATTTCTTTCTGAAGATGAAGGTATCTCCCAAAATAGTTTTCGTTTATAGGCAGCATAATGGTGTAATTAAGCTTCTGATGATTCTAGGCTTGAGTCCTCAGCATTAAAGCTTTAATGAAAGGGTCTGGTACAGAGGTTCCCAACAGAGTACAACAGAGGTTGCTGGTACAGAGGTTTTAACTTCAAATTTGATCAAACTGAACTGTCTGAAACTTTCTTATAATCCTGAAGACCTTGATTAGCATGTTCATGTGTGTTTGATTAGGGTTTGAGCTAAACTGGAAAGTTGAGAGCCCCTGGGCTAGAAAGTGCACCTGGCGGTTTCTATACACACGGTCACAGCACAAAATACCATTAAAATGAACTGTGGAAAAATAATTTCTATTAATTCTATTAATCCAATACAGTGAATGACGTGTATCTGTATCTGTGGTCTCCCAGTTATTTACATCATGGGCAGTTTAGCATTAAGTGATTAATATGCAACAAAACAAAAGAAAGTATAATGTTTTGAGAAATGAAGGCTGCCTTTCATTTTTCCTTTCAATTGAGATGACATTTGATGGGGCTTGATGACATGACAGTCAAGAAATGCAGCCCTACAACATGACAGCTGAGTCTTGTTCGGCAAGACCGACCATACAGTCACATAACACTAGAGCCTCTGTTTATCTTCTTCAGGCAAAAAAGAAAAGATGTTCTTAAGAAAAGTCAATGTTTTTTGGAATTAGCCAGTGGTGTAAAAAGTACTGACAAATTGTTCTAAAGTTTCTATGTCAAAATATACTTAATTAATAGTCAAAGTACATAGCAAAATAATAATAATAAAATAATAAAATAATAATAATTAATATAACTGCGGGCTGCAATCACAGGGCCAAGTCAGAGGTCTTGTTTGACCACCAGATGCTCAGTTTGAGCTAGAATCAAGCAATCGTTGATATAGTATAGTATGCGGATGCCCTGGAGTCACAGCGGAGCCAGAGGTGCATGATGGGGCGTCAAACAGGGGGTAATAGTGGAACTGAGTAACAGGTATATTGAGTAATATATATTGATATATATTGTGGTGTTGTGAGTAGTGTTGTCAAAAGACTTCGGTACCAAGTCGATACTAAAAAAATTAAACCGTTATGGTACCAGCTTTTCTTAAGTACCGGTGGTACCGAAGTACCGGGTTAATCCAGTTCTTGATGCGCTGTCCGAAAGGTGCACAGTTTGCATCCTTTTCATAAAAACACTGAGACCTGGTGACCGCCTCTGTTCATGGTTGCATAGCAACGACAGACGCCACGGGAGAGCAAGCGTTTGTGGAAAAGAAGGAGAAAGCGGTCCGAACGGCGCTCTCCATGAGGACGAGGAAGTATCAGCAAATAATGAATTGATTTCTAGCCCTTTCGTTTTCTGTTTTTAGATTGCTTAGCAGGCAAAACACTATATCTTTTCAATAAATTTCATTAGACAAAAAAAAAACGAGAATATGAGCTGTGGGCCCCCTCAGAGGCCAAGCCCACAGTTTCCACAACTCTGGGCGTGGGTAAAGGATCAACCCACTGGCCTGAGAGAGAAGGTCCCTCCTGGGCGGAATATCCAGAGGACAGCCGTCGAGGAGAGACACTAGGTCCAAGAACCATACTCAGGCTGGGCAGATGGGGCTACTAACAGAAGATGAACCCCATCCCGGGGGACTCTTTCCAGAACTCCTGGGAGGAGAGCAATCGGGGGAACAGCATACAGGCGTAACCATGTATGTAACATTACATCCAGCCCAACAGGGGCTGCATGAGTGAGGGAAAACCATTGTGGAAAGTGTGTCGTCTCTAGAAATACGAACAGATCTACTTCTTCTCAAACAAAGTTCTCCCATAAGAGCTCCACCACCTCGGGGTGGAGTCTCCCGTCCCCGGGCCTCGGCCCCTGTCTCGACAGGATGTCTGCTCCCTGATTTAGGTACCCTGGGATGTAAACTGCCCTAATAGAAAGCAGTTTCCCTTGGGCCCACAGGCCCATCTGGTGAACTGAGTAACAGGTATATTGAGTAATATATATTGATATATATTGTGGTGTTGTGAGTAGTGTTGTCAAAAGACTTCGGTACCAAGTCGATACTAAAAAAATTAAACCGTTATGGTACCAGCTTTTCTTAAGTACCGGTGGTACCGAAGTACCGGGTTAATCCGGTTCTTGATGCGCTGTCCGAAAGGTGCATATGTGAACGGCCTCTAAAGTGGCATCGGGTGCGGTTGTATCGGGGTAGTTTTACGAGTAGTAAGTACATGAGGACAGTATCGGACCAACAACTGAGTACTGGTATCAGTATCGGTGCATCCCTATTTATGTCATTAATATCAGTCTGTCAGAAAAGCAGTTCTAGGCTTATTCTTGGCTGGATAACTCACAGCAGATTTAATGGTACCGAACACTGAAATTTTGGTACCGTGACAACACTAGTTGTGAGGGGCCCACCCCTTGGTTCTGTGACTGGGGCCCAACATTTGGTGCTATGCCCCTAGGTGACTTTGTGAAAGTGCGAGGTGACAAAGCTAGGCCCTGTGTTGTGGAAGGATGGATACGTGGAAGTATTTGTCTTTGAGATCTATTGTGACAAACCAGTCCTCGGACCTGATCTGTGACACGATTTGTTTCAGAGTTTTGATTTGCTTACAAATTTTGAATTTGAGCTTCCTTACAGAGTGATTCAATTGGCGCAGATCTAAAATCAAACGTAACCCCCCATCCTTTTTTGGGACAATGAAGTACCGGCTTTAAAACCTGGAATCCTTGCTGGGAGGAGGACCCCGTTCTATAGGCTCATTTAGCAAAAGAGCTTTTACTTCGTTCCATAACCAGAGCCTGCTCGGGGCCAAGCAATCTTGGCTGGACCTCACTGAATCAGGGTGGGCGAGACCTGAACTGAACGGTGTAGCCTTTTTTGATTGTCTGCAGGACCCAGCGAGATATGTTTGGTAGAAGATTCCACTCAGCCAGAAAATCTACTAAGAGTACCAGTCACTCCAGACTGGCCTCTGGTGTATTTCAAACAGCAAGCACAGTCACCTGAAGTAATGAACCGGCAGGGAACAACTGGCTTGACAGCTCTGGAGCCCTCCTCGGGTGCAGCTTCAGGTAGTCCAATTTGTTCTCCACGGAGCGGACATGACTGAGCAGAATGGATGGAAGGGGCGTTCTGCATGGGTTAGCCTTTAGCTTAGCTGTTAACCCTGCCCGACTGCCGCATTTCTGTTTTCTATCACACTCCGTCAGTGGGTTGATCCCTCCGTCTCCTCTGGGAGCGACCGCTACTTGTGGGAGACTCTGCTGGTTCATGGGGCACTGGGTGTAGCAGGTCCGATGTCCGAGGCTATGCAGTGTGTCTACAGTGATCACATCTACAGTCCCTAAACTACTAACTTTACACAATTCTAGCATGAAATGACGATCATATATTTGTTTAGTGCTGCTACTCTGCACATAAACTTCTGAACTCACTTGACTAAGTGGCTTATTTCCTGTTAGATATCCGATGCTATTGGGAGCCAGTGCAGCCGCAGCCGAGCAGGGAGCCGCCATTTAAAACTTTATTAGGCGTTACACAGATGTAAGATGAAAAGAAAATATTTTCTGAAGTAAGTCGGTTCCCTTCAGAGATACATTCATATGATTCATTTATTCATACATTTATTCATACAGGCTAATTCATATAGGCTAATTCCCCGTAGCACTCCAGTCCATTGTAAGACTGCTTGTAAATTTGATCATCTCCTGACTCCCCAGATCATTTAACTGCGTGACATAAGTTACATTAATGACAAAATTTTGCATTTCAGTAATTTACTTGCATTAAATAAACTAACTGTTGGTTTAACCCTCTGGGGTCGGCAGTCGCTCCGGCGATACCAGCTTGCTTTTTTTCTTATCAGTGCAAAAGAGACTCAAAATATTTGATCTTACATATAAGTGTTATACATCAATCAAAATTGTTAAATGTCTTCTTTTATTTGTGTACACTCATAATAAAAACAAAATGATGTGTTTTTCATAAAACAAAGAAAATAAACATGATGCGAGTTCTGCCGTCTCTCTAAATGTAAAGTTCATTCTGAAACGCGAAAGAAAATGACCTGTAACTCAGCGAATGTTTGTCACACAGACTTGAGGCGTATGTCTTCAGTCAGAGACTTCAGTAACGTACTCCTCTGCTTTTCATTGAGTTTGGAAGACTGTGTTTGTGCTGTGCTGTGCTGTTTACCTTGGATTTACCTCAGAAGAATTAGAAGAACGCGATTTGAAGATTTTTAAGGTAAGACATTTCCACTCATAATAGTAAAAAAGTTCCTGGAGCTTTAGAGTAGCACCCTGAAAGAGATCATTCCATTTAACCGACTTGTCAAGTGATGCATTTTTTAAATTCTTCTAAAAACCATGTGATTTAAAATATGTGTCTTTACAAGAACGCCATATATATTTGGTTTATGTACTTGCTGCTGGACAGTTGGAGCAGGAAACTGGAAACAGAATATATGTAAGTAGACCAAAGTATCATTTCAGGATTTGATTAGAATATGTGATACAGTATGTGTTTCTTTTTTCTTTTCTTTTTACAAACACTCAAAAAAATGATTTAAGGTGTTTTCTTTTTTTACATAATTAAACAGAGCTTAAGCAACACAAATCTTTATTTTATTTTTATTCCTAATTCTCATTTGCACAGTTTTATTAAATCCCATGAGATTTAATTTTTAAAATGTCAAGTTAACTTAATCCATTTGTGTTGGTCCCACATTAATATATTTGTTGTGTTGACTAAAACAGGGCAGTGCATTTCTAGTTCCCTGCATGCTTTGCATAGGGATCGAGCAGAAGAGAAAATGTTGAAAACTAGTGCTGTTAATGTGTTTTTTACACATGGTAATATTTAATGTTCATTTATGCTTGGCATTTAAAAGAGATGTTGATTGTTGAGGTTACCATTATGCTGAAGTGTAGACCTTCTGGCTAGGCTGTGGGTGGCCACATGAAATAACAATTAGGGCCTGGGTCCAAGCCCCAAAGCGGTGGAGGGCCCTATTGTTCTTTTTAAGGATTTTTTCTGCTCAAACTTTTGGGCACTTTTGGGGGCCTTAATGTATGTTATAATGTAGTGTTATCATGCAATAATTGCACATATTGTAATAAGTTTCACATTATTATTGTATTAAAATGTTCATAATGAATTTTTTTCAAAATGTAATACAATCATAAGCTCATAATGTAATAACAATTTTTATATTATGAGAAATGTATTACATTATAAACTTGTCATTTTGTCATAATTGTAATAGCTTTTAAAACAAAAAAACTTGTATTTCCTTACAGTATATTTAAAAAAATCTAAATCCAGTCTTAAACTACCTGCAAATGCAACATTTAAATATTCATTCAATTATTATTATTATTGGTAGTAGTAGTCGAAGTAGCAGTAGTACTGTATATTTTCATTCAACAGAAAAGCACCGGTATTCCTTTACAGTACATTTTAAAAACCTAAAATGGTAAGACTTTAGAATAAAGTCCGTCATTAATAAGAAACTGTGCAGGAAGTAATGCATGACTAATGAGAAGTACTACATTAACACTTTAGCTACTACTATTAAATAATATGGAAACAAGTTGAACTAATCAGTAAGTAATATCAAATTTAGGACTTAAGATAGTTCCTTATTAGGTAATCAATAATTACTTAATGAGATTGTCATCATTAAGAACTAATAGGTAATTATGACAAATTATGAAGAATTAGTAATAAATGACTTATTAACGTGTCTGAGATGTGAGCAATTGTCTTTTTTTACTCTCAACGTGGTCATAAAATGCATGACTAATTGCTCAAGTGTTACCTACATTATGCCATGGTTTTGGTGAGATTAACATGTAATGCATTTCTCATTATATAAAAATTGTTTTGGGAAATTATTACATTATTAATATTTTTACATTATTTATTAATTTATAATAATTTATAATTACATAAATTATTACATTATGTGCAGCTTTTACATTATGAGTTGCTACAGGCCTTAACATACTCAAAAATGCACACTTTGGAATCTCTGGCCATTAGGGCCACCCCTTGAACAGGCTCTAAAACGCTTTCTTTAAGAATGTAACCTCGTTTCTCTGAAGAGGAAATGAGTCGTTGCATTGAGATGACACTGTGGGAACGCTCTGCGTGATTGTATCATGAAGCACTTGAGAAATCAGTCCAATGGCGTATAGGCGGGTGATGTCATGGCAGGAAGCTTATAAGTGCACCCAGACCAAACATTGTCAGCTTCTGATAGGACGAGCACAACAAAGACAAAATCACCTGGGACCCAGGAGTGAAGTCCAAAACTAGGTTGTAAACCCGACGAGTATGTGGAAAGGAACAGCCCGCCGCATCACACACCTCTTGTAGGGATACCCCTAATACAAGGCTACAAAGCAGCCATACTCCTCCTGCTCCAATGCAACAGAGAGGAAACTGATTTGTTTTCTGTGCAGGGAGCTCTAGATTGATCATGGCCTCAACAACATCATTTGAGTGACCTGAGTCTATGATACCCCTTTTCCACCAAAAAAGAACTGGTTCGGAACTGGTGCTGGTTCAAAGTTGGTTCAACTTGCGAACCTTCTCAGAACCTGTTTGTTTTTCCACTGACTAGAGAGCCCAGCGAACGACGTCGTTACGTCACTGTGAACATTGCCATATGTCTTAGCTTTCCCAGAAATGTTTGTGCCAACTTCAAGCATAACAATTACAATGGCGGACTACTGTACATCATCTTTCTGCAAATGGTTCTCCTGGCTTTGCGAACCTATATTGGGGTCAGAAGAAGACTTTTAGAACACATTTGTGTTGCTCGTCTGGATTACTATAGACAGAGGTACATTACGTTCGAGAAGAAATTGGACAATAACCCCGCCCCCAGCCCCCGACGTAAACATGACGTGGTAAAAGAACGGCTCTAGTCCAACAAAGAGTTGGTGCCGCTTTGGAACCAATTTTCCTGGCCGAGAACGGTTCTTTGGCTGTCGAAACACAAAGAACTGGTTCGTGAGTAGGCACCGGCTCCGAACCGGCACCAGCACTGCCTTGGTGGAAAAGGGGTATGAGTTGGGCACCCTCAGAGACCAAACCCACACTTCCATAAGTCTGTTCTCCAGAAGCCACTTCTGCAAGGGTCTCATGTACAACAGGCCAAAAAATATCACGTTGGACGCTGCTGCCATCAGACCCAACAGTCTCTGAAACTGTTTCACAATGAGTGACTGGCCTAGCTTTATCTTTTTCACAGCTGACAGGATGGACTGGATGCGTGCCGGTGAGAGGTATGCCTGCATCAACATTGAATCCCAAACCACGCTTAGAAAAGTGGTCCTCTGTAGTGGAGAAAGCACACTCTTTTTGGCGTTTAGCCGTAACCTCAACTCTTTCATGTGGGCGAGAACGACATCTCGATGCCGAACGGCCAACTGATGCGACAGAGCCAGAATCAACCAATCGTCGATGTAGTTCATGATGCGAATACCCTGCAGGTGCAGAGGCAGCAGAGCTGCATCTACGCATTTTGTGAAAGTGAGGGGTGATAGTGCTAGGCCGAATGGAAGAACTAGATATTGGTATGCTTTGCCCCTGAAACAAAACCTCAGGAACTTCCTGTGATATGGAAGGATGTATATATGGAAGTATATCCATGAGATCTATTGTGACAAAACAGTCCTCGGATCTGATCTGTGGCATAATTTGTCTCAAGGTTAACACAGAATTTTAGCTGCATAAGTGCATAACTGATCCAAAATGGGACACAACCCCCCATCCTTCTTTGGAACCATGAAATACGGACTGTAGAACAACTTCTCTTGCACAGATGGACAAACGCGAAATATGCTTGATGCTAGCTCTGCTATATATACAAAGTTCGCCAAACATCACCATGATTTTGAGGCGGAGGAGGACGAAAAGTGCCATCAATGCAGCCAGCACACATGCTTCAGTTATTGTGTGCAAGAGAGATCTCAGGACTGGCGGGAGCATATTGTGTTTAAATTTGTTTTAACGAGGAGCAATGTGGGTCTGAAATTTTAGGATGAGAAAGCCAACCTTTGATATGTTGTGTCACAAAAAGAACCATAAATAATAGTCTGCAAACATATAATTAGTTTGCACACAATCATAAGTGAAAGAGAGAAAGGGATATAATGTGTGTATATATATATATATATATATAGTGGATCCATTATCTACAAGTTTTCTTGGTTGATTTCACAAGTGCTTCACAACGCAATCTTGCAGAGCGTTCCCACAGTGTCATCTCAACGCAACGCAAGTTGCAAGGGAACTTGGTCCATATATCAAACACACTTGTACACATGTAGGCTGAACAACTTCCGCACTCATAGTCATAAGCTCAGCCCAACAGGGGTCGTCTATTATGGGTTGTTTAAAAAACACTTGGGGTGCTTCTCAAATGGAAGGCTGCATGAAGGCTCCATATCTTGGCTGCCACATCATCAAACATTGCTGGAGGCCATCTCAATTTGAAGGATCCTTGGCCCTTTTGGCCGGTTTGTCAGATGTATCCTTCGCTGCCTTAAATCACCCACAATCCTTTGCACACATTTAAATTCATGAAAATAATTTTTTTATTAAATGAAAAAAAAATATGACATGTAAACTGCCAATAATCTAAGCCACTGTGAGACCTCAGACGGCTGTCATTCACTGACAATAGACAGCCAGTTAATATCAAAAGAAATTCCAAAATTAAGTTTAAATAGCATTTTCATGCAGTGACTGCCGGGTTGGAAACATTTATGACAGAGCCATGCACTCATACTAGACCATCTCATTCTAGCGTTTAATGCTGAGGAGGACTGTAGTCTACAAGTCTACAAAGGACTAGACTAGGAAGGACACAATCTCAGTAGGATGCAGCCTTCCGTTTGAGAAGCACAAAGGCTCTGGAATTTGATTTACTCCTAGGCAATTCATCCGATCACCACCAAACTCGGTCAACATGAAGCCAAGACATTGAGGATGCTAAATTACGGATGGATTCTTGATATCTCAAACGGTTTGGCCGGGGGAAAGGGAAACAGGAAGATTGTTAGAACTTCTGCATACATTAACTGATTTTGATAAAACTTCAACTGTGTGTTTGTTGTAGGAGGCCGATCACATGGATGTGACTTTTGTGAGTCAAAAGTTATAATGCCACCAAATGGAAGCAGAAAGTGTGTCACTTTCAAAATGCGGTAAAAAAAAAAAAAAAAACCGATTTGCTTTATCAGAAAAATGTCAAGACATGGCAAATGTAGACCTGTGAAAAGATTCTTGATATCTTAAATACTGTTGCCATGGCAATGAATTAAACTTTAATATTCTTTTTGGAGGCTTCTAAGACATTTAGCATGCTTTAAATTGCATGAAACTCGACACACACATCAGAGTTGTTAGCCAGTAGATATGGGCAAAGCCATAGAAACGGGTGAGCAGGAAGGGCTTAAAAGCGCCACCTTTTGACAAAAGTGGGGGGTTAGGTTTACCTACAGTCACCAAACTCTGTATATATATTGGCCTCATCAAGCTGGACAGCTTTCTAATTTACAGTCATTAGCTACGACCAACACGAAATCAGTTATTTTGGTTTAAATATGCATTTTTTGTCAAATTCGCGGTGTTGCCTGGACTTGGGCCCTTCATCGCTGCTTGCAGCTATATTTCTATATTGTTCTCAGCTGTAACTGTGTTAATGCTAGTGACAAGAAATGTTATACTTCGTCATTAAATTTGCATATTACAAAAGTAAAAATAAGCATGTAGGCAAATGCTGTGTTGGCTATAAAATTTGATTGCAGTAAATAAAATAAATTAATTCTAGGGTTCATATGGTCATTGATTATAACTTCCAATTTTAAATGTCCAAGACAACTAAACATTAAACACTTAAACTGTAACTTAAACAGGTTTTTGGTTATTGAAGGTTAATGAAAGTAAATGAAGGTTATTAAGTTGATAATCAATACAAAATATAATTATGTTATGTGGTGAAATGTGTATTTAAGCAATAAAAATACATTTTGTTCATTTTCTGGGTACTTTTCCTCTTTATATATGTTGCATTTCTCAGGGTTTAGAAGTGTTATGTACACATATGTTATGTGTTATGAAAGTGATGTTACTTGCTGTGTGGTGAATGTCACCAGGGTTTATTGTGAAGTTTCTCATCTCACACTCTCAATATTTTTGTTCTCTGTCAGGGGAGATGTTACCTCCACATGTCATATGATAGCCTAGCTTTGTACTTTATGTGGCCTTTGCTCCATAAATACCTTGAGAAATGTTTCTTAGTTAATCCATAGATTCTACCCAGTGAACAGTGACTTAAGATAACAATAAGTTAACATTTTGTTACTTACATTTTAGACACAAAACAATGATTCTCCAGCTAAAAAGTAGGATAACATTCTCTGAAAACATTCTAAAAATATGGAATGCTTGCCATTAATTCTTTTCAACAAGCAAAGTAAAAGTTTCATCATAAATAATTCACAGGTATCACCCTGATTGATTAGACTCACCGATGACAAAGACTCCTTCATTTCACAAATTCACATTTTTAAGATCTTTATTAACTGCGTACAAAGACATTGATTGATTAACTTGATAAACAGGATGGGATTTTAAATCCACCACTTTAGTCATCAACAGACAATTAATACTTGTCACATGTCTTTCTGTTGTATTTTTAGAGACCTTACTGGCTTTGCCAGTGTGCACACTGTAGAAAACCATGGCTGAATGCAAAGGTGAGAGAAACTTTCTATTTAAAACTAATTAATTCTGCCAAATATAGCTGTTTTTAGAGCAGAGCAGAAAATGTAAGCTGTGAGCTGTTCAGTGATCCGCACATTATACAATTTGCGAATGAATCGTTTGATTAATTCGGTTTTGCCTCTATCAAACTAGTTTTGTGCCAAATTGTGACCCTCCTGCCAGGTAATATTAGATTCATCACTGAATGTGTCTGTATGAACAAGAGCCGTATAACCGTTACCGTTCTCACAACCGTTCTCACAAAAGCATTGGTTATAAGTCTGTTTCAAAGGGAGGGAGCCACTAACTAGATAATTCATTAAAGCAAACTAATACCCTATGTTGCAAGCACTACTAGAAAAAAACACAAGAGAAAAAAATGCTTCTCATTATTTACATCTCTTTATAAACAAATAAAACAAATAAACAAATAAAACTATAATAAAAAAAATTTGCACATCTTCCATCAATGGAACAATACATAAGGAATTGGTGCTTTTCACATATAAAAAAAATAGATGCATATATTTACTATGTAATACTAATGTGTATTCACGTGAGTTACTTTCACCTAATTTGTGAGTTGTTTCTGAGTGGTCCCTACCCCCTCACTGTCATCCAGATCCCTACGCAGACCAGCTTGGTATGCCTCCAGTATTGACATCATGTGCAGACACGGCTGCTAATGGCTTAGTGGGTAGCACCGGGGCCTTCACGGACCATGCTGAACCAGGGGACAGATAACTCGCGAGCGTCTGTTCAGCCCTAGGCATCGTCCCATAACCATACTCTTTCAACCCCCTTATATCTGAATAAACATGAACTTGGGGGCTGAAAAGACAGACGGGACGAGTATGGCTTATTCCATGATCTAGATAGCTCACTATGTCAATCAGGAAAGAATGGAAGGCCCTGTGGAGGAGGAGACAGAAAATGCTCGTCCCTGTTTCTCTGGCCAATCGATGTTTATCTTAGAGATAGGGCGGCGCCCGTCTCTAACCCCTCTGAGAGATCCATTTGCGAATCCCATGATCTCGGGGCCAGAACCATCCCTGAACACGTTCCTCAAAATGCCCACACTGTTCGCAGTCAGCCCCCTTGAAGGCTGACAGACCGTGATCTGCTACACACAACACATAACACACAAGTCGTGTGAATCCCCACCTGTTAGGAAGCGCAGGAGGGAGAAGCACACTGCTTGAATGTTTGGTTCGCCATTTTAGAAGTGTGATATTTTTGACTGCAAAATCTCTGGACAGACAACAATGAATAAGACACACAGTTTGACATAGAGCGCTTGCTGAGGCACAGAAGCTTACGCTGGTCATTCCGGATGTGCTTTTATCCTTTCCTGGTCACGACATTACCCGCGCGTGACGTTCCCTCTCGCCATTAGACTAGTTGACATACATGCTTAAGACGCAATCTCGCGGAGGCGTTCCCAAAGCGTCATCGATGCAGCGCAATTTCCCTTGAAAGGGAATTAAACAAAAGGAAAGAGAGCAGTGGTGGAAAGTAACTAATTACAAATACTTTCGTTACAGTACTTGAGTACATTTTTCGATTTTTTTCTACTTTGAGTATAATTAAATTGTGGTACTTTTACTTGTTTTGATATGATGTTTGGTTTTGATATGATGTTTCAACTACTATGCAATTTTCTACATTAAAATAAATTTTTTTTTTTTTATTTGGGCTATAGTTAAGCGATTTTTATATTTTATGAGACCTGGTTTCCATACATAATTTGTGTATATCGCAAATAATTATATAGTATCTTTCACATCCCAAATATTTGTAAAATGCAGAGAGTAATGAAACAATTGGGATTAGCCAGTTTACTGCTTACTATTCTCACTATTATTAAATTAGGAAATATTAGGGAAATCAGATCACGGCGAAGTAGGACAGCTGACAGGACTGTAACAGCCCTTCATTTTTCTTGCTCCCACTCTTTTTATGTTATATATACTGCCACTGGGTTCAATTTTTTCAGAAATATGGAATCTCTTTCCACTTACATGCTAATGATTTCGCTGTAGTGGCTGCCCGTGAAAGTTAGAGTTGATTTTAAAATATTAATTTTGGTTTTTATATCACTTAATAATCTCGCACCGCTCTATCTCACTGAGTTGTTGCAATCACACAAATCAGTGAGAACGCTTAGGTCGGAACAGCTAAAAATGTTATCCGTCCCTAGGTCCAGAGTGAAGCACCATGGGGACTGAGCTTTTGCTATTACAAGATCAACTCTTTGGAACAATCTCCCTGTAGCCATTCGAACAGCACCTTCTTTGTTTGTTTTTAAATCTATGCTATATCGTTCCAAACCCGTAAGAACTTTATTCATCATCGGAACACAAAATAAGCTTTCTGATCCACCCATAGGCAACAACATCATTGCAACTTTCAAGGACCAGAAAGGTAGTAAAGACATCGTTAAAATGACTACAGTGGTTCAAATGTAATGTTATGAGGTGACAAGAATACTTTGCGCCAAATCCCCCCCAAATAATGACTTTATTCAACAATCTCATCTCCTCCACGTCATTCTTCTAAACTGTTCACGTAGTAAACACAGGGCAGTGCTTGCGGGTTCTACATCAGAACGCCGGCTCATTTTTGGACCTAATTTCATGATTTCATTAGATGAAACAACACATTATAAGGTTGTTTATAAGGCATTATGCGTACATTATAACACATTAAGAATTCTCTTATAATGCATTATAAATACAGGCTTCATACACTGTAAATTCCAACAGTTGTTAAAGTTAACTTTACTTAATGTCTTAACTTAATTGTAAAAAACCTAGTAATCTGTACTATTCAGTACACAGTTACAACAACCAGAGAAAATCTAACATTAAAAAGGCAAGGCTCAGTAGCCCAACTAAAACAAACACTGATCACAGTAACGGCGACTTCAGCCAAAACAGTCTATCATTGTCCCAACTCTCTTTTGTATGTCTTTCTATTAACAACCTAAAACTTTGAGTAAAACATGCTTGAGAAATCCTAGGCAACCAGTTTCTGCACACTACAAATATTGATGCACCTATTTGCATCAGATTTTTGAGTATTTTGAGCTAAATTTATGTGTGTTTGACCAACTAGACTTTACACCCTTAAAGCTAGGGAAGGCAAAAGAAATGTATAAACACTTCTTTTTATACCCTGTTGAAACTCTCTTCACATCCTGATAGCAATCAATAATAGAAGTGCTCTAAAAACTCTTTCCCACAAGAGTTTTTATTTCATTTATTTGCCACCCACTGCCAGCGTTTTTGACTATTTTCACAAAAAGTTCATGGCCCCCAGAATATTTAGTTGTTAATGAAAAAAAATATGAACAAAAAAACCATTTACTCATTTTCTTCATGCAGGTGACAGTACGTAACACAAATGCCGTAAATTGTCACAGGAACAAGAAAATCCACAAAGAAAGAATAAATAAAAATTATATAATGCTAATTAGATCTAGTTAGATTAGGTCTAGAATTTAAGACCTCTCATTAGTACAAATCTGACTTTTTTCAGATTTAATGCTTTTTAAGACTTTAAGGATCCACAGGGATTAGTAAAAGCATTATGAAAGGCAGTTACTGTATAACTAGATGAAACACTTATTATGTGTAGTGATATGTATACTCTGTGATTTTATGTTTTGTTCTAACATAATTGGAAATAACTGGAAAAAGTGCATTTTTAATGATCTGTTGTGTGATTAGAAGCCTTGTGACCCCCTAACCCACCCATGACTGAACCACAGAAGTTTCACTAATGTTTGGTTTGAATCTCAGAACTTGTCGTCAGTGACTCCGCAGTCCTTTCAGAGTTCGCCCAGGAGTTTCTTCTGTCTGCTCAGCGAACAGCTCTGCTCTATCATCTGTCTTACCTGCATCTGGGTACTTTCCCAAAGCTGGAGCGTCAGATCAGAAAGAGAGCTCTCGAGACACAAATGCTGTTTGAATCCTCTGAGGCTGTTTTGATGAAGGTGAGACCATCCTTACGGAAAGAAAATAAATGTCCATATAATTATGATCATTATATTAACTTGTTTAATGTATGCTACATGTATATGTTTAGGCTGCATTTTGAAACGTCAGATTTACACGTCTAAGATAACTATTGTTAATTTTAGCTATTTATTTTAACCTTTAACACCAGCTGACAACATGTTACAATGTTTATATGGTACACTAGCTGGGTTTCCTTCCAAACGTGAAGTGAATCTTTTCAAAGTTCGCGAAAGAAGAAAAAAACAAACAAATGCAAATTTGGTGCATTTCCATCAAGTTGTTTGAGTGGATGACGGTGGTATTGATAACCTTTTAACCGACAGTAAATAAAACACCCATTAGCAGAAACAGTAGTGATGTGTCGTTCGACTCCATGAGCCGACTCCTTTAAGTGAATGGTGAGAGTCGGTTCCTGTCTGAGAGCCGTTTTCCCTTTTCGTATATTGGATTATGTTGTGTTGTAAATAAATCCAAACAATCAAAAAGCCATTCTTTTTTTAAATCTCCTCATTCTTTGTGCAAGGTTGCTCAGAATGATAGGGCCTTATAGCACCTAATAGGGCCATTATGGGAGGGTCTTTGTCTTTCTCAGGTGTGAAACACATTAATATTCATGATGTGTTCACGCCTCCCCGCATAAAGCTTTCTTACACAAAACATGTCTTATAAATTTAAAATCGATATATTTTTTTATCTGAACGAGTTGTCAGGATGATTTTCACATAGTTTTGGAGCAAATATTCTAGGCTACGTGATACAATTTTCAAAAGTTGTGTGAAGAAATAATCAGTATGGGTTTCTAATTTCAGTGACAATTATTTTAGTTTTTTTAACAAACCACGCATAAATGTCATTATCTTAAAACTACAAACTTTTACACACATGCTGCTGATATATTATTGTAGCAGTGTTTGTACTGAATACAGTGAATTTATGTCATTTAGCCATGAAAATGTCACAAGTAACAGAAATAAGCACAAATGTCAGCGCATGTCAGAACACCCCCAGGGCCAGAAAACACCTCGGACCCCAGAGGGTTAATACAAGACAGAATAATATGAATATCCTTTCGCTACACTGCTCAAAAACACGTCAAGTAGCCACTAACTAAATGTTATTTTGATGTGTATGTGCGTGCGAATCGATCACGTTTGATGACATTACCCCGCCGCTCTTGATTCGCCACACGCACATACAGCTACACATTAACCTAATATCCAGTCACTACATCGAGCAATGTGGAAAAGATCATCCTTATTATCAGGTTAGAAAACAAAATGAGTAACTCATGCAAACATATACTCTTATTACTGAGCTGACCCAAATGATCCAGTTTGGTTCTCAAAAAGGGCTAGAATTCCCATCATGAGGAAACAGCCTATCAGTCACGTGGGTTTAATGTGCGCTACTTCAGAATTTATTCTGCAGATGTGTTTCCATCTCCCATTATTCACATTAACTCTTTTTCACACAAGTAAAAAACCACCTCAAGCGAGCGTAAAAACTTTTTTGAGAATTAAAGGATTTTGAATTTAAATTTGACGTTTCCATCTCTCATTTCTGATGCGATACCTCAAAATGTGCTTAAAAACTGCGTGTTTGCGCCGAGAAGCACATATGAAATCAGCATATAAAGCATACCATGCAAACAAACTATAAAGCATACCCACACCAAACAGCATTAGCTTCTGTGCCTACAGCAAGCGCTCTATGTGAAATCGTTTGTTCTGGTGTCTCAGTATATTGCAAAAAAGCACTGTGGGCAGGAGTTTTTCACCACTATATACTGTATACAAAGAAGCATTATAATGGCGAGGGAACAACATTCAGCAAGTGTTTTTATCCCTGCCCACGTAATATCACAGGTGGGGTATCACAGTCAGTCGGTATGCTAAAATCTATCAGATCTCTTTTCAGGACATCTTTATACCTCAGTTTGGGTCTATCGAAAATGCGGGCAACATCCTTGAGCACACTGTGTAGAACTGCGAGAGGGGGGCATTCTGGTGACATGTCCAGCCCATTTAAGGCGAAAAATTTAGGCGGGAGGAAAGCGGTTCACTTTTGGTCACTTTGAACAGAATGGTCTCCATTTGACGTTTTATCCCTCCAGGTCTTACCGATTATAAACCTGAGGCATCTAGTATGGAAGGCACTTAGCCGACTCTCTTGATACCTGTAGGTAGTCCAGCATTCAGCACCATACAACAGGATGCTCAGAACACGTCTCATACACTCTTACTTTAGTGCAGACAGATAGATGCCTAATCCGCCATACACGTTTTGTCAGACGTCCAAAAGTAGAGGCCACTTTCCCCAACATGACTGAAATCTCATTGTCTAGGGTGGTATTATGGGTCATAGTAAATCCAAGATAACTGAACTTTCCCACATCATCAAGTGCAACAATATTTAACTGAAAGCAATGCATGTTGGCCTCTTCTGACAGTCACAGTTTTTTTCAAGCTGATTAAGAGCCCAAAAACATCACATGAGCTTGAGAAACAGTCAAGCAGAGTCTGAAGCTGCTCTGGTGAAGATGCGCATAATGCAGCATCATCTGCGTATCAAGGGAACTCGCGCTGTGTCAATTGACACTGTGGGAACGCTCTGCGTGATTGCATCGTGAAGCACGAGTGAAATCAGTCCAGGACCCTCTGCTCCCGCTTGGCGGTCTTCGAGGAGACTTAGGCTTGCATTCCTCACGGTTCAGGTCCCGCTGTTGCCGAGGCACAGAGTCGATCCAGATCGTGGGAATCGCAAATGGATCTTTCAGAGCGTTTTGAGACGGGCCCAGCCTTATCTCAGCCCTCACCTGATCGATCCAGTGCCTTTTGCGGTACAAAAACAGAGCGTCACTACCCGTACACTATCCCCAGAAAGAAGGGGGGTTATTATTATCGCCAAGAAGGCTACGGGAAAGAGTGTCAGGCCTCTGAGTGTAGTCCCCTTCAGAGAGGCGTGGTCAACACAATGACAATGACAATTTATTTGTATAGCACTATTTAAAACAACAGCTGTTGACCAATGTGCTTTTCACAATGTAACTAAGTTCAAGTCGACAAACGAGACAAAATGACAGAAAAAGACCTAAGCATCACACTAGAACATAGAAAGCACATAAAAGCACAACATTAAAACACATGATAAGAGAACTTAAAAAATCGCATAAGATCACATCATTTACAACCAGTGTTGGGAACGTTACTTTAAAAAAGTAATTAGTTATAGTTACTCACTACTTGTTCCAAAAAGTAACTGAGTTAGTAACTGAATTACTCTATAATAAAAGTAACTCGTTACCAGGGAAAGTAACTATTTGCGTTACTGTTAAAAAAAAAAAAGTTGCTATATGTCAAAGAATTTGGAAACACTTTGCAGTTTGAATGTCCTGTATAAACAAAATTACTGAGTATGTTTTTATGTTTTCACTGTTCGATCGTGTCCGCGCCTCACACACACGCGCACACACACACACACACGCGCGCGCGCGCACACACAAATCGCGCCCGCACCTCACACACACACACACGCGCGCGCACACACAAATCGCGCCCGCGCCCGCGCCTCTCTCCCTCTCCCTCTCCCTCTCTCTCTCACACACACACACCACATTCCAGCATTCCAATCTTTAAATCGCAGCCTGCTCCAGAGCCATGTTCAGAGCTAAGGCGGGGCTACAGATAAAGAACCCGCGTATCTAACAGTAGTTCCGCATTACATTAAATAATTTTCACACGCGAGTTTTATTTATTTTTATACCGTGTATTCTCCGTGTAAATGTATGCACCGAACCGTGACGCCCGTACCGTTTCGGTTCAATTCAAATACATGTACCGTTCCACCCCTAGTTCTTGCCTTTGTTTGACCTCAATGAATTTGAAGTAGTATCTCCAGTCCTCGAAAATGCCAACTTTTCATCAGATTGCAACTGACTCGCCATCCCTGCTGCTTCATCAAATCTCTGTTTAGCTTGTGTGTGTGTGGCGCCGCTGGCGCGTGTGCTGGCATGTGTGTAAAAACACTGGCTCTGATTGGCTACCATGAAAGACATGACTCTGCCTTAGCCAATCATAATCGCTTACCTCGTTATTAACCCACCTCCTCACTAGCTGTGCGAGCCAGGGAGGGGTGCGTTCGGATTACACAGTTTATCAGAGAAATGCATAGTAACGCACCGCATTTAACGTCCAGTAATGTTAACGGCGTTGTAACGACGGGAAAAGTAATTAGTTAGATTACCCCGTTACTGAAAAAATAGCGTCGTTACCTAACGCCGTTCTTTAAAACGGCGTTATTCCAAACACTGTTTACAACACAAGAATACAGTATTAATCGAAAGCTTTTGAAAATAAAAAAGTTTTAAGTCTGGATTTAAAAGTAAGAAGAGATGGAGCTTGTCTTAAGCTAATAGGTACAGTATTCCAAAGCCTTGGGGCAGCGATGTAAAAAGCTCAATCTCCCCTACACTTAAGCCTTGATTTTGGGGTACACAGTAAAGCCTGATTTGCTGAGCGGAGGGATCTTGCAGGTTTATATTCAGTCAGTAGTTCAGATAGATAGGTTGGTGCTAATCCATTTACCACACCACAGTATACAGTGCCCATTCCTCTTCAGTGCCCTCAAGGGACCGTTCTGCCAACCCTGCCACCTCGTGTGCTGCAGGGCGCACCGGTCTCCCGCGAACACATATCTCAGAAACCCCGAGGAAACGTAGCGGTCCTGGGATGCTTGCCAAGAAAAGGATACCCTGCATCTAAGCAGAGGATGAGCAAGTGGGTGGTGTAGGCTATCTTACTTGCTTACGAGTCGGCCGGTCAGCCTTTACCTATGACTGTCCGGGCCCACTCAACCAGGAGTATGGCTGCTTCTAAAGCTCTACTGCCGGGCGTCTCCCTTCAGGACATTTGTGATACGGCAGGCTGGTCCTCTCCGAACAGCGTCTCGACGCAGCGTCTCGTTCCCTCTTCAGAGAACCAGGGTTACATACGTAACTTGAGACATTTCTGTTCTTGTTTTTTCTCTTTCCTTCAGTGATTCTGCTTATTAACAGAAAATGTTTCAGGAACATCATACTAACATTTAAATGACGTTCTATTAACTTTAAGGAAACTGGACATTTTTATGTTCTTTGGAATGTAACAAATTAACGCTAAAATGTTGAATTTTTGGGGGGGGAAATTAAGTTGAAAGAAAAGTTGAAAGAATGTTTCAGGAACATCATACTAACATTTAAATGACGTTCTATTAACTTTTAGGAAACTGGACATTTTTATGTTCTTTGGAATGTAACAAATTAACATTCCTAGAATGTTGAATTTTTGGGGGGAAAAATTAAGTTGAAAGAAAAGTTGAAAGAATTTTTCAGGAACATCATACTAACCTTTTAAAAATGTTCCACTAACATTAAGAAAACTTGACATTTATGTTTCTATAACCAAAACAAAATGTTTAGAAACCGTTCTTTGAACAAAAAATTGTTAGCAAGAATATTGTTTACAAGCTTTATTATTGACGTCTTTCCGTGGTTGAAATACTGATTGAGGTTACATGAGACATGAGACATGATACATTTTGCAAATTTGATCTGTATCTTTCAACATTTGATGTTTATTTACTATTAACTAGTAAAGAGGAAGATATGATCGTTTCACATGCGGCTTGAACTGATGTGCTAAACTGAGCAGCAAAATGTACTTAAAATGTGCTCGTGCAAATTGTTACCAGGATTTTATAAAGTAAATCTTACCAGTTATTTAGTGTACTTACTTTCAGCTTTATTGTCCTTAAAAAGCTATTTGTTCTGTAACACTCACTGCAGCGATGCAACTAATGCAATGGGCAAACAAAGTTTATTACAATTATGACATACTACTTCATTAACCATTAACCATTATACCTGTGGATAATTGATGTTTTCTCTTAGTGTGTGGGCACGAGTTCCAACCTGGTCAACACCCTGTTCCCTAAGCTGATGGAGGCTGTTCAACTGAACAAACCCAAACTGGCTGTGAACTACCTGGAGAAAACCAAAGCATGGATCGATGACATCATTAAATCTGTGGATGACATTGTAAAGAGGTGAAAAGCAATATATTTTCCTGTAAAAACATCTAAACATCATTAAAAAGATACATGAGAAACAAAATCACATAATCACATTTTTTACCAGTTTTTGAATAGAATCTGAATAGAATCTGATAAATTAAACGTATTTTCCCTTACACCATTTTTTTTTTTTTTTTTACATTTGTAAAGTTTATGCTTTAAAAAAATTCCACTGGCATAACAATAAAATGCATAAAAAATTTGGTTACACTTTATTTTAAGGTGTCATTGTTACAGTGTAATTATATATGTAAGTACTGAGTAAAATTAAGCAACTACATGTTGCTTAGGGTTAGGGTAAGCCTACATGTTGCACTGTAGGGTTAGGGTAAGATTAGGATTTGGTTGAGGGTTAGTTGCATGTAGTTATGCACAATTTACTGTTACTACTACGTTAAGTATGTAACATGTAAAAATATAAATGTATTGTGTTTTAAGAATGGTTAGAAATATTTACTGGCCAACAAGACAAAATACTGATTAACAAAAGTATTGTTTTCAGTGTTTAATTGTGACATTTTGAAACATGACCTCCTGAAACATGAGGACTACAAAATCTAGTGACCACCATAAGCAGTGCAGCTCTAAAGAGTAGTAACCTACTTACTCACTAACATAATAAAATGGAATAGCACCATATCTCTGACATTACACACAATGTACCCTAAATCCAATCACTGTAAGCGTTCATTTACATTCAGGTATGATCAACAAAACCAAAGTGTGGCTGCATGCACCAGTGATGTGATTCAAGAACAGAATGAGACTCAAGTAAGACAAATTCGACGATCTGTGGAGATGGAGAGGATGAAGACAGCAATAGCCAATCTTGAGGAGGAGCTGGAAGAAAATGCCAAAGATATAGAGGAAATTGAGAAAGAAATTCAAGAGAAACACAGTGAGATGAAGAAGTTCATTGTGAAAGTTTCTATTAAAAAAAACAGTGTTGGTATTCTGTCCTCCTTGGTGCCACATTTTCCATCCTTTATTAATTCCATCTATAATGCTATCACTGCCCCTGGTGTTGATGGTAAAAAACATGATCTCAGTGTCGAACTGTCTCGTCTCACATCTGAAAAGAGAATACTGCAAAACAAAGAGAACAAACTCAATGTCGAACTGATAGACCTTCAGCTGAAGTTGGACAATTCCAACATAACGCAGGGTAAGTGTCTGGTTTAATAGTTTAGAAAACAGATCTACTCTTTATCATATCTTCATGTTCTAGCCTTTGCTAATGCAGTACTTCAGATGTAACTGTGCTTACATGAAAGATCTGAATACTCTGAACATACATATACTGTAAATTCTAATTAGTTAGACTTACTTAAAGCATGCAAACCAATTACCTTAGAAAAACGAAGTCAAATTAAATAGGAATACTATGTTGTACTGACAAATGCTTATTTATTATATTTCTCTTACACAAGAGTTCTAGTAACTAAAAAAGAACTGTACTTGATCATTTACTTTAGATTTACTCTTGACTTAGTATTGCTACCATTGTTGTTACTAGCATTGTCAATTGCAAGATATTAATTGCAAGATATTATCAAATATAGAGGGATTATAACAACTCAATTAAATGTTTCACAAGGTGTTTATACAAGTGTTTGCAATAAAATTGTAAAACATTATTCAAAATGAAAAATAGACTACTCAACTCAACTTCTCTTTATTTACATGATCTGACTCAAGGATGAAAAAAATGGTTTTGACTACCATACTAATCTGTTTATCAAATAATAGAGCACTATCAAAAAACATGCCCAAATTCTTCACTAGTGGTTTCACACGAAGACAAGCGGCCACAATTTAATCAAGAGGAGCTAGCAGCTTCTGGGGCCAGTTGTTCAATAGTAATCTGATCGGATTTCGGCTATGGGATTGGATCAAATCTTGAAAATGAGTTGTTCAAAAGAAAAGAAGGATTCTGAAATTAGATTAGATCACAAAATCCAATCTTGGTTTTGATCTGGATCAAATCATCAGTTTGTGTTGTTCAAAAATTTTGAGTAAGATTGGGATACCTTTGATCCCAAAAAATATCCAAAAGTACCCAAACCCATGTTATTTGATCCCAAGGGGTAGATAGATTTGGGTATCATCATTAACATCATTAACAGATAACTGTGATATCTTGTTGCTTCATTGCATCAATAGGATGAGAATTACAATAATATAAATGAAGTTCCAAGTGCCCAACCAAAGGGAACACTAATCACCATAATGGTGAGGTGTTGTTTTTTTAGGAAAATCAACATCACTTTATGAAGTCAGCTTATGTTACGTTCTCTCAAATTTTTCAGTTGTTTTGACAATTCAACATTCAAGATGACTTTGGGAAATGAGTGAATGCACTAGAGAAAGATAACTGCAGAAGGAAATGAGTGAAAAGTCTATGAAGAATTGCTCCGCCTCGAAAACTCTTTTTTTTTTTTACAAAATTGCACTCAAACCAATCAATTAATATTAACTTGGGTTTTCTGAGTAAACACAAATAAATGGTACAAAGTACTAGATAATTTACTAAAAAGTGTTTGTTAGAACAACAGTTGGATTTTACAGTGTAAAAATGTTATAACATTTGAAAGAATAAATATAAAGTAAATGGCATCTGTGCGTGTGCCAGAGTATCATGCTGTTTACACATTCACTAACACAAGTTTAAACGGTCTGAACGCTTAAACTGATCTCTCAGAAGTCAGAATCTGCTGTATGTTGTTCCTCCAGGTGTAATCCAAGCCAGCCCTTCCCACCTGAAGAATGTCCAATCCTGTCTTTCTCAAATCCAGAAAATTCTGGTTCAGCTCAAAAAGTTTTGGGAGAAAATGGGATGTGAGCTGGAGCGTCTGAAAAACAAGACCTTTGTTGATGAGGCCCTCATTGATGATCCTGACATGAGGGACCAGTTTCTGCAATCTATTGAAATGGCAGTAAAGGTAATTTAAAGTTGATTATGCCCTTGATTATTATTCTCATTTGAAGTCTCAGAAATTATACTTATTCGTACAAACCTATATGTTTAAGTACTAAGGAAAACAAGGTAATTAATGATATACAGCTGAACTGAAATCACTAATCGTATCTGTAACCATAACAATTAAAGAGGGGTGGGGAAAACTAAACAAAGAAAAACTGGAACTAATGAATACAAACTAAAAGTCCATGAAAATGACACATAACTGATACAGTAAGTAAGAATAAATAACTTACTCGTCAGTAATTATATCCTCGGCTGAATCAAGTCGCTCCTCAAAATGAAACCAAAACTACAGTAGCGCTGTTCTTCTGAGGTAAATTCCCTGAGTAAGTTGTACACTATCCGCTATTTTCTCCACGCTCGAGCAGCTGTACTGACAATGGGCCCTATTTTAACGATCTGAAACGCAAGTATCAAGCACGAAACGCAAGTAACTTTGTGGGCGGATCTCGGAAATCTAAAATGGGTTGGTCTGAAGTAGCCTCATTACTCATAGGTGTGGTTTGGGCGTAATGTGAAATAAACCAATCAGAGCGACCTCTCACATTCCCTTTAAAAGCAGGCGCGCTTGTTCCATGGCGGATTGCTATTATAACAGCGGATTTGCCAGACGCACGTCAGGAGCGGTTCACAGCCGAGGAGACCGACGTTCCCGTCAGGGCCGTAAAACACAGAGAAGTGACACTGGGGATGGAGAAACTTCATGTTTTTTTAATTTAATTTTATTATAGCACAACCAAGGCAGAGTCTCACCGAGTCATGCGTCCTCAGAGTACCACCATACATAAGCATGTCAAATTTGGTGAAAATATCTCATTTTGTTTAGGAGTTATCAATCAATCAATAATTTATTTCTAAAGCACATTTAAAAACAACACGAGTTGACCAAAGTGCTTTACAGACTCAACATTTCAACAGCATTACACAAACATCAAACGACACAACGAGACACTAAACACCACGTACCTAAGAACAGTTAAAAGCAACAGAAAATAAATAAGTCTTCAACATAGATTTAAAACCCTCAATGGAGTCGCAGGATTTGATATATACAGGGAGACTATTCCACAGCAAAGGTTTTCCCCTGTAAATATGAAGCGAACTAATCTAATACAGTCCCCCTAATACCCACCCACTGACTCAAGCGATGAAGGAGAATCCCATGATCCACTGTGTCGAAGGCTGAACTAAGATCAAGCAGCACTAACGCTGTACATTTCCCAGAATCTGCCGACAAAAGCAAATCATTAGTCAACTTGAGAAGGGCAGTTTCTGTACTATGCTGAGATCTGAAGCCTGATTGAAATGAATCAAAAATATTATTTTTGTTTAAAAATATAGAAAGTTGGTTAAGAACCACCTTCTCCAACATTTTGGCTAAAAAAGGCACCTTTGAAATTGGTCTGTAGTTATTTAACACAGAAGGGTCTAAACTCATTTTCTTTAAAAGAGGTTGCACAAGAGTGTGCTTAAAATATAATGGTACCAGCCCCTCCATAAGACTCTGATTCACTATAACTGCTATAGTGGGACCTACCACGTCCCATACCTGAATTAACAATTGGGGCGGTAAGATATCAAGCGAGCAATAAGCAGGCTTCAGATGTTGGACAATTTAGTCGAAGTAACCGGCTCAAATGTACTCAACTGACCCGAGTTAAACGAATCAGGCGGGGGTTGAAGAAGGCTTTGATCCTGGACAGAGTTAGAGATGCTGGCTCTAATAGAGGTGATCTTATCCATAAAAAACTGCAAGAAATTTTCGCAATCTCTCCCTGAATTTTCAAAAACAGAGGGACAGGCAGGATTCAGGACAGTATTAATCACACGAAATAGTCGGCACCGATAGCCTCATGGGCAGCGTGCTGACATATGGCGCCATTGTGCTTCGGGCGACCCGAGTTCGAATCCCGGCTCGTGGACCTTTCCCGATCCCGTCCCCTGTCTCTCTCCCACCTCGCTTCCTGTCCACTCTATACTATACTATCACAATAAAGACAAAAATCACCAAAAAAAAAAAAATTCTTTATAATCACACGAAATAATACTTTAGGACTATGCTAGTTTTTAGAGATTAGATCAGAGAAGTGTCTCGCCTTAGCCACTTTTACAAACTGTTGATAAGACACCATACACTCTCTTAATATCTCATATGAGACCTGTAGTCTGTCTTTTAACCATTTCCTCTCTGCCTGCCTCCATTTTTGCCTAAGCAACCGATTCTCATCATTAAGCCAGGGCTGGGATACAGTTTTCGCTTTTACCCATCCCCAGGGGCGATACAATCCAAGATATGGTTACACCCCGTATTGAAGTTAAATAGAAGCTCCTCTACACCATAATTAGAAGAATTGGACTTAATAGCTAGTTTATTTTATTGCTCTGAAAACTTAGTGGCCGATGCAGCATTTATGGCCCGGGCACGACGGCCAGCTGTCACTGGGCCCGCAGGAAGCCTAGCAAATGTGACATTAAACATAATAACAAAGTGATCTGACAGCCCCAAATTCTCAATAGTCAGCTCACCCACTGGAACACCCCAGGACAGTACCAGATAAAGAGTGTGCCCCTGCTTATGCGTTGCACCAGCTACCGATTGGGTAAGGTTAAAGGAATCCAACAATAACAAAAAAATCTTGTACCACGGGCTTCTCGGGGCAACAAATATGAATATTAAAATCACCTAATATAACAAGGCTATCACCACAAGTAATCATAAAAGATAAAAACTCAGAAAACTCCCCTAAAAACTCCTTGTTATAATTGGGAGGTCTGTATATTAGTGCAAAAACAACTGGCCTGGTCAGGACCACTTTAAACACTTGCACCTCAAAGCTAACATACTTATCAACTGTCATGACGAAATACGAGGAAGCAAAACTACGAATGAACAGCCTCTTTATTAGTAGAAAACAATGAGTGAAGATATAAGCAGCAACACGGTGGCGATGAGTGGCGCAGGGACCTCGACGGACAACACAGATGAATGGTGGTGAAGTGATGAAGTCTGCTGGTGAATGGGTGAAGTAATCCAGACACAGAATGAGGAACACTGCAACACCAAACGGAAACACAGACTCACGAACACCAGACAGCAGCAAGGAACAGGACCGCCAACAGGAACAGGAACAGGAACAGGAACAGGAACAGGAAACAAGAGACAGCACGCGGAGACGTCAACAAACGATCTAACAATGGAGAGGAGAAAACGGTGAGTATTTGAAGGTGTGTTGATGAGCTGTTGATGAGCTGCAGCTGGCACCGCTAGTGAGAATCAGCTGTGTCGCTGATCAGAGGTAATGACCCAGTCACGCCCACACACACACACACATAACAACAATGACACGAGACGAGAAGGAAACAATGAATTAGTGAACCGTGACATCAACTGTTACCAGTCTGCATTTAAAAGAATTCTTGAAAAAATTTCGCAATCCCCCCGACCCCCAGTCCTTGGAGAGTTGAGAGCATTATAGTCTCTAGGTGGTGCTTCAGCAAGGGAGCCATGATTACAATCACTGAGCCAGGTTTCAGTCATTAAGAAAAAGTCCAAATCACGTGAAGAGATAAGATCATTAATTAGAAATGTTTTGTTACTAATAGATCTTATGTTCAAAATGGCCATCTTCGTAATTGTACCGGTAGCCGACTCACTTCGTTTATGTAAAGTTGGCACATATTCCAGAGAACGAAGATTCTCAGGGTTAACCCCTCGCTTCCTGAAACGCTGTTTGCAAATCTCTGACAACACCCAGCACTGAGGAACAACCATAACCAGGTAAGAGTACCTTTCATTCCAGTGACACGAAGATAGACACCTGAACGATGGGTCGATGACATCCACCGATGAGCCAACATGAGCCGCTGAAGCACGCGCTAGCGCCCGCGCTCGTCTCCTTGTCACCACCACACCCCCGCGCTTGCCCTGTCTCCTATTTCGTTTCCTTCTGTTACGACAGTGATCTGAGGCCGCACAGATACACCAATGCACATGCAGTTAATGGTGGATCACAAGACCATTGTCCACCTGAGTAGCCTCTGTAAGCTTCCACCGCCGACTCTCGAAGACTTAGTAGAAAATCACGCTCATACACTTGGAGAGAGCTGACTCGCTGTACCAATAATGCTAAAAACAGGACTAAAACATAAAAGACAAACAGAGACCGACGGCATGCCGAATGAGTCACAGGCTCCATCTTGAACATAACCCTTCCTATACACATTTATATGTGTGAACATATAAAAAACTTTGCATTTTTTTAAGCCACTTACAATCAACATTTTGACATTTGTCCATTATAGCATGATGGCAACGACCTATGTTTTCGGTTTTCCTGTGGTGGTTTAATCTTGATCAGAAAATATTTCCGTAAGTTGTTTAAATGCTAAATCACAACATTGCACAAACCTCAAGGCAAAACCTAGCATGTTTAGTGTCGTTGGACTCGGCAAGGATTCAGGAATCTAAAGCCCTATTCGCACGGGATTAGTATTACCCCTGGACCTCTGTAATTAAGAAATTACCCCCTGACGTCTGTGTTTTTGGTGGCTCATTCACACGGGAAAATAAATGTTCGTAATTCCCTCGAGTTTACGGACTTTACAGCGTGCGCCCACCCATTCACACTTCACTAGCTGAACGTGCTGAAACGAAGATCGCGCTGCAGTATTGCAATTCAAAAAAAGAACTTATTTAAAACCAATTTATTAGAGAAATATATTATATATATTATAGAATATCATATTATTGTATAAATATATATATATATCTTCTTTTTCTTTTATTCTTTGTCCATATTTACAACAAGCCTGCCTGAAGAAGGTATTATAAATACCGAAACGCCGCGATAGGCTTGTTTTTCTATTCATTTTATTTGGTTTATTTCATTTTATATCATTTTTACTCTTTCACACTTTGATCGATACAGACTACTAAGTACATGTGCATTTAGTACTCAAATAGTTCTTTATCCTCATTTTAAATTGTGTCATTGTCGGTAAATAATTACATTTTAGCTTATTCTGCAATTTATACCAGGAAAAAGGTGCAAAAACTTTAAAAGCACTTTCACCAAAGACAGTTCGCGTTCGTGGGATATCATACATGATTTGCCCATATGATCTAAGATTACATTTCCTGGTAGTGACTTTAAGAGTCAGAAAATCAGAGCAGCAAATCAGCATATTAAAATGACTTCTGAAGGATCATGCGACACTGAAGACTGGAGTAATGATGCTGAAAATTCTGCTTTGATCACAGGAATAAATTAAAATTTAAAAATATATTCAAATAGAAAACACACAGTATACTGTATCAGTTATTTAGATCCACTGTATTTGCATCAACATTCAAATTTGCTCACTCACTCCTTCCCCATAAACTCATGATGTGGCTTTAACTATGTAGGGTGTAGTGAAGTATTTGGGGCTTAATGCAACATAAATGCATTTTTAGTAAAAGTGTTGTAATTTATCTTGTGCCTTTAATCTTTCAGTGTTGGAATCAGTTTGGTCAATGCTGTCAGAAAGCAAATGAAATCTTATACGTTCAGTCTAAGGATGCTTATCAGTTCCTGGAGACCAATCCTTCCTCACTCTCAGAGAGCCACTGGGAAGAGCAGTATAAGACTGTGATGATGAAGCTGAATCAGATCAAGTTCCAGGAACCGTCCACAGCCGCCATCACTGAGACAGAGGGACTTCCGATGTCTGCTGGAGGGCCCTTTTCTAGAGAAAGTATGGCAATCCGACAAACCCAACCCCTAATGGAACACAGTTTAATCGTAAGGGAACCCAGACCAGTTTACCAGCTCCCCGCACCACAGGGACAATTTACCATAGGGGGACCCCAACCTATTGCCTATCCCCCTAGCCCACAGGAACAGAGTTTAAACATAGGGGGACCCCAATCCATTTACCAACCCCCCACCTCACAGGGACACAGTTTAAACACAGGGGGACCCCAATCCATGTACCAACCCCCCGCCTCACAAGGACACAGTTTAAACACAGGGGGACCCCAATCCATGTACCAACCCCCCGCCTCACAAGGACACAGTTTAAACACAGGGGGACCCCAATCCATTTACCAACCCCCTACCCCACAGGAACAATTTATCATAGCGGGACCTCTACCTATTTACAATCCCCCTGCTCCACAGGAACGCAGTTTAAACATAGGGGGACCCCAACCTATTTACAATCCCCCTGCTCCACAGGAACGCAGTTTAAACATAGGGGGACCCCAACCTATTTACCAACCCCCTACCCCACAGGAACAATTTATCATAGCGGGACCTCTACCTATTTACAATCCCCCTGCTCCACAGGAACGCAGTTTAAACATAGGGGGACCCCAACCTATTTACAATCCCCCTGCTCCACAGGAACGCAGTTTAAACATAGGGGGACCCCAATCCATTTACCAACCCCCTACCCCACAGGAACAATTTATCATAGCGGGACCTCTACCTATTTACTATCCCCCTGCTCCACAGGGACACAGTTTAAACATAGGGGGACCCCAACCTATTTACTATCCCCCTGCCCCACAGGCACAATTTATCACAGGTGAACCCCAACCTATTTACCCCCCCTCCCACAACCCATATGGAAACAATTTTTATCATAGAGGGACCTGAACCTATTTACCACCCCCACCCCCGCCCCACAGGGACACAGTTTAAACACAGGGGGACCCCAATCCATTTACCAACCCCCCACCTCACAGGGACACAGTTTAAATACAGGGGGACCCCAATCCATTTACCAACCCCCCACCTCACAGGGACACAGTTTAAATACAGGGGGACCCCAATCCATTTACCAACCCCCCACCTCACAGGGACACAGTTTAAATACAGGGGGACCCAAATCCATTTACCAACCCCCCACCTCACAGGGACACAGTTTAAATACAGGGGGACCCCAATCCATTTACCAACCCCCCACCTCACAGGGACACAGTTTAAATACAGGGGGACCCCAATCCATTTACCAACCCCCCACCTCACAGGGACACAGTTTAAATACAGGGGGACCCAAATCCATTTACCAACCCCCCACCTCACAGGGACACAGTTTAAATACAGGGGGACCCCAATCCATTTACCAACCCCCCACCTCACAGGGACACAGTTTAAATACAGGGGGACCCAAATCCATTTACCAACCCCCCACCTCACAGGGACACAGTTTAAATACAGGGGGACCCAAATCCATTTACCAACCCCCCACCTCACAGGGACACAGTTTAAATACAGGGGGACCCCAATCCATTTACCAACCCCCCACCTCACAGGGACACAGTTTAAATACAGGGGGACCCCAATCCATTTACCAACCCCTGCCTCACAGGGACACAGTTTAAACACAGGGGGACCCCAATCCATTAACCAACCCCTGCCTCACAGGGACACAGTTTAAACACAGGGGGACCCCAATCCATTTACCAACCCCCCGCCTCACAGGGACACAGTTTAAACACAGGGGGACCCCAATCCATTTACCAACGCCAGACTTCTCTCTGGTGATGTATACCAGACTTCTCCAAATATTTAGTCTGCTTAAACCCATCCTATTTCGTACAATTCACTGAAAGCTTGCATTCAGATCCGCCTCCATCCAATCAACAACCAATGGATAGAACCAAGTCCCCACCCTACATTTGTTTCTTGTACAACAATCTGTTTCACTAAGATATCACAATACAGAAGAAAAGATCTGTCTCTACTTCTGTGACTTTAACACATAAATGCTCCATAAAAGGACATAAAAGACATACTATTTTTGTAATGCTTTGTAATTTTTGTAATCAAACTACGCTTGTACAAATTGTTCTATTACAATTCTACATAAATGTTCTTTAACAATTTGATGTTAGGTTTTATTTTTATTTCTAAATTGTATCTTTAGTTTAAATTGCTTTGCGTTTCACTATGGTATATCATGTAAGATCTTGTGGTCTGGCCACATGTCTAAAGTTACATAATAAAGACAAAAGACATTAAATATTTCATTGTAGCTAAATCATTAAAAAGTTTTGTAGGATTGAAAATAATCAGAGATATTTGAAAATGAACAAAGACATTTGCTCTGCTGTTTTCAAAGGCACAGAAGTGCTGATAGTGATCAAGACCTGGCCAAAAGTGTGTACATCGGGGGTCTCCGAATTGTCACACCTTTAGAACGGTGGCGGAAGTTGCCATTTTCTGATTGGTCAGTTTGAATGTCTCACATTTGGGTTACAGTCACATGGTCAAGGAAGGGATAAAATAAGATTGTAACAGTTGCTCTGTCTCTTTTATTCTCTGGCTCTTTTTCTTGGGGCATTCTTTGCCTCCTCTTTTCTTTGGACCCTATTTTAACGATCTAAGCTCATGGTCTAAAGTGCAAGGCGCAAGTGCTTTCAGGGTGTGTCCAAAACCCTTTTTGCTAGTTTAACGACGGAAAAAATGAAAAAAATTTGAAAAATGGTTTATGAGTAATGGGTGTGTTTTGGGCGATACGTGCAATATACCAAAAAGAGTCTCTCCTATTCCCTTTGAAAGCCAGTCGTGCTCGCGCCCTGGCGGATTCGCTATTTACATGGCGGAATTTTCAAGAAAACTGAACGCTTCTCTGAATTTGCATTGCAAGTAACGGATCTGCTCGTTCGTGAGATTAAAGCGTGTGAGCAGACCATCTATGGGACAAAGTGTATGTGTGTTGTGGACCGGCCTATAGGCGCACATTACTAAAGCGCTCATTAAATAACAAAAAAATCAAATACTGCGTCACTGACTTTAGACCAGGTTTCAGTTGGTCAATGCCTCAGTCTATTTCATTTCCTCAAAATGGCAACACGCCAACAATGCGCCTGAACACAGACCAGTTTTCAGACCGTTTTACGACCAGCAGCCAATGGGTGCACAGATGGGTGCAAATGCATTTGCTATTTAAAGCAGCACTCAGTAGCTTCGGGATTTCTACGCTGTATTCTCGCTTTTTGCTCGCAGGTTTCTCTCTAGAGCTCCCCCCACAGCTTCGGAATAGATATTTGACAACACTGTTGTAAAAACTCGTTGGTGATTCTCAGACACCAGAGGCTAGTAGATCAACGACATCAAAGCAGATGGGATATTCTTTAAAACATCTTCTTCATTCGGGTTCGGACAGCGTGAGGGAGCGCAATAATGACAGTATTTGAGCAGATTTCTTTTGGCCGTAAAGCAATTGTTTACATCGCGAGACCTGATATCACGCGATACTTCCTGCCGCGGCTGCCGGCGGCCCGCCGTCTCAAAGTTGCAAGTGCGTATTTTCCGCTCACGGGCACCAGGGGGGTGCGAAACGACCACCATTCAACCCGAAATAAGTAATATAACCATTCCAATGACTCCGAAGCTGTTCAGTTAAGGTAAAAAAGTTACTTAGTTCACCTTTAAACAACGTGGAGCAGGACATGAAAATGAAAACTGCGTCGGGCTGAAACTATCAAAAAACACTTACGTTGGACCTGCCGCTGCATCTCTCTCTCTCTCTCTCTCTCTCTCCCTCTCTTTCTATCTCCCAGGTAACATTTACATTTATATACAAATATGTTGGGTACAATTAATGGTATAAGTTTTTATCATCTCATACATCTATTTTGGAGCTATTTTAAGTGTAACCATAACCATATATTGTCAACCCTTTCAATTACAAATGATTGGTGATAGAAGTTTTGATTTGTTATTGACTTTGAAGCGCTACCTATTGCAATACAATATCGTCACTCTATAGCAGCGCTCTCCCACATATTAAGCTATTGTATCTGTGCTTATTTCCGTCGTTGGTATAATTAGCAATGGGTGGTAATAGACAAGAGATGTACAGTTTTCTACCATCTTGCTGATAACATTTCTTTAGTCATTCGGCAGTCCTGCAGCCTGAACCACTGTAGGAAAACCACCCTTACAGTTTTATCTAATGATTCACTGTACATGGAATGACAATCATGGGTCTAAACAAAAACAGAATTTTTATTTTATTTTGTTATTTACTATTATTAGTATTATTAATTGTGTGATTATATATATCAGAATAAAATATACCACCATTATTAAAACACAAGTCAGTCAATCAGCCCCTGCTGGTAAATTATGTAATTACAGGGTGCAAAAAGCATCTTTCTCCATTGAAAACCATTCAAAAGTATTCTTGTGTTTTGCAATCAATGGATATATTATTATGTAATTTATGTATCATTACACAGAAGATGATTTTCCAGTGTCAGATTAAAAGCTTGAAAGGTATGGAAGCATATGGGTAGCAATATTCAATTTGAAATGTAATACGCAAAATGACAATGCAATATGTATTTAATCTGTATTTAATGACTGTATTTAAACTTTTGGTGCAAAATTAAAATTAAATTATATAATTTACATTTGCCATTTCATACAGTAGTTTTAATATGTAAATTGAATACATATTTTAATGATTTAAAAGTTGTAAAATTTAAATTTAAATGTATTACAGAAATGATTAGATATGTTTAACATGTTCAAGCAAAAACTGTAGCAAAATGTTCAATTAAATGTTATTTTTCTTAATTGCACTATATATATATACTATAGTACACAGATGTAAATAGGCCTATGATCAGTTGATAATTTTTATTTTTTATTTTTTTTAATCAACATTTAACTCAGAATTATCTCTGCTCAAGGTCAAGTGTTTAACTATCAAGACTGTACACAGAATACATGATAATTTAGTGAATGAATCAAAAATGTTTGTATATCATCTATATGCCAATTGTAATGTATGTATTCATCTGATCATAACGGTTGTCTGAATCATTGTGAATCAATATTTTGTCTGAGTGCAAAACGCTGCTTGCACAGGAGAGATTCAATATTTTAAATGTACATTTGTTAAAATGTTTTATTCCTGTTGGCAGTTTTTGTATTATTCTTTTAAGGATGAAGATAAGACAATGAATATTTATTGAATTAGCATAGACCTACCATCAATGAAACCATAAAGCCGACACAGAGGTGTGTGTAATTAAAATTACAGTTATTATGATTGTTAATGTTATTACTTTTTTCCATAAAGTATAGCATATACATGCGACGAAACTGTTAGTAAATCAGTGAGTGTTTTCACTAGGTGTCAGTGTTTCCTCATTCAATTCAACAAACTAAGATGAATGTGTAGTTCAGTGTAATGTGTCGCTTTTCAAGAGTTGTTTATAATACAAAATATTAGTGTTGACCCTGTGTGTGTGTGAGTGAGAGAGAGTGAGAGTGTGTGTGAGTGTGTGTGTGTGTGTGTGTGTGTGTGTGTGTGTGTGTGTGTGTGTGTGTGTGTGTGTGTGTGTGTGTGAGAGAGAGAGTGTTTGTGTGTGTTTGTGTTTGAGAAAGAGAGTGTGTGTGAGAAAGTACGCATGTGTAAAAAGAGTGTATGTGTGTTTGTGTTTGAGAGAAAGACTGTGTGTGTGTGTGTGTGTGTGTGTGTGTGTGTGTGTGTGTGTGTGTGTGAGAGAGAGAGAGAGAGAGAGAGAGTGTGTGAGTGTGTGAAGGTGTGTGTGAGAGAGTGAGTGTGGGTGTGAGTTGTAAGAGTGTGTGTGTGTGTGTGTGTGTGTGTGTGTGTGTGTGTGTGTGTGTGTGTGTGTGTGTGTGTGTGTATGAGAGAGTGTGTGAGAGTGTGTGCGTGTGAGTCATGAGTGTATGTGTGTGTGTGTAGACAGAAACTTGTTTTGTAAGGATCATTTGTAATGTGACGTGTGAGTTGTTGTTGCCATGGTGAATTTAAGACTGGAATCCCTCTATAAGGCTCTTTACCGCTCAATCCCTGTCCTGTTCCACACAGACCTCTTTAACATACACTGTAAAATCTGAACAAACGGTTATATAGAAAAGAATGTATTATTGGTCACCAGCGGTCACACATGCTTCCACTGGTGAAAAATCAGACTAATATTGATGTATACCAGTGGTTCTCAACTGGTTTGGCTGTGGGACCCACATTTTCACATGGTCATTAAGCCTCAACCCAAATTTATTTGACACACACACACACACACACACACACGAATTAACATACACATAAATTGTAAGAATATCACTAACACTGATGAATAAACTGTATAAGGTAAGGCTATTATAGCTGTCCCAAACTAGTTTTTCATAATACAAAATAAAGTGATTAAGTTGATATGAGCCACCACAGTCCTAAACAATTTAGAAAATAGCACAAAGTGAAATGAAAAGTGGTATTTTGGGTTTAGGTTACAGAAACTAGTTATCAAATACACAATGCTATAGCATGAACTGTAATGGATGCTGATCCTAAAGAATAGATTGAAAATCATACTTGCATGCAAATCCTTCCCAGGTAACACACAACGTACCACCAGTTACATAATTTATTGGTACTTTATGGCAATTTCATGACTTACTAATTGACAACGAAACATGCTTGTAATTTCATTTGCTCATAAATTAGGGTGACCAGATGAGATTGGCTGAAATTCGTGACAGGGAGGGGGGGGTGGGGTGGGGGGGGGGGGGGAGTGTTGTTTGGGGAGGTTTTGGGGTAGTCCTACTATGATATTAGACTACATAGCCTATAATAAAATGAATTTTCAAACCTGAACCATACATATTTTTATTCAAAGATCAACAGTCTGTCATTAATCTTTAGTCTGCCACAAAAAAACAACATTAAAATCATGAACTCAAATGTCATTGTGACAAAAAAAAAAAATGACTGTTTTAACAGTGCATAAATCAGACATTTCAGGCTAGCCTAACGCTAATAAACCTTATGCCAAAATTATTATTATGACGAAATTGTCGGTCATTAAATATGAAAACTAAATAATTGTGTAGATGATTTGCTTTGTGTAACCCAACATCAGACATTAGGCCGAAGTATTTTTAGCGCAATTTTCCACCGGACAAAATTGCGATTAACAACTCATGATTTCTGTTCTGTTCTGTCTGTGCGCACCAATCTTGCACTTCTATCTACTCCTCAACCAGACCACCTAGAGACTTCGGGTTTTCGGCATTATGTTAAGGAAGGTCTAATCTCGGGAACGCACAAAAAAAATCCTGGAAAAGATTTTGGATTTCCTGGAAATTCCAGAAAAAAATCAGTTTTTTGCAAATTTCTCGGCAACCATAATAGCTATCGAGTTGAAACAAATTGCAATCGATAGCTTCTAAAATGTACAATAATATTAGAAAAAAAGAATTGATCAAAAATATTTCCTTTATGCTTCAAAAATGAATTAAAACTTTATATGAAGGGAAATAAGAAAAATATCGCCTTTTCACCTATACAACTATTGTTCCACAGAAATACGTAAGGAAGGTATTCACAAGAGTCATGAGCACAATTAATTCCACTGAATTACGGCAAGAAATCAATGAAGGTATCGATCAAGATTTGGAGATGGAGCAAGAATATATGAGAAAACGACAAGAGGTTGTTGCAAAATAAATGGAAGAACGTTCAGCAAAGCGACAAAAGATGGCGACATCCACACCAACGGCTTCCTCATCGGGCGTATCTGATTTCTACGATGACTCGTGGCTTTCAGAGGATGTTTTGGCAAATATCTCGAAAGCAGAAGAAGAGTTTACAAAGTCACAAGCCAATAGTCAAGCAGAAAAGAAGGAAGAATCTGAAGAGGACAAAGCAGAAAAGGAAGCTGATACAGAGAAAATCGAGGATATTGAGTGAACACAAGATGTAAAAAATAATGAGCTAATAAAAAAAATGATGTTCAACTAGTCAAGTGATTGTGCCTTTTTTATTATCCATTGCTGATTTGATTTCAGAAAGTTCATTTGAATTTCAAGAGAAAGTTATATTCTCGAGCAACTTATTTTCTCTTTCATTTACTATCTCTTAGTGTTGTGATCCCATGACGTGAGAAAATTGCGCTAAAACACTCACTGAGTTTTTATTACTTGTTTTGCACACAGTGCGCGACCAATCAATCACTCCTTTATGACTGGATGCCTGCACATTCACTGTCCTCACGGCTGCGGCAACTTGCGCTCGCTTATCAATGCATTTAAATTCGCGCCTATACAGTATCTTTGTAGAACTTAAAAAAAAGAAAAAAAAAGATGCTGCAGCCAATGAGCAGCCGGCGGGGGCTGACTGCAGGACTATTCAACCTCCACGGACAGTTTTTAATGTTTTATCAGACAATAACTACTCAAGAATTTGCTTTAGTATAATTTTCGGGACAATTAGGGCCGGATTCGGAATTCGGGACAACGGCTTAGATTTCGGGACTGTCCCGAGTCCGACGTCTGGTCACCCTAGCTCATATAGTGACGTGATATAGCAGCGCGCGCAACTGAAGAGTGACGTCTGACAGGACAAGAAGGTTCGATTTTTTCTGAGGTAAGAGACTTTTTATTTCGAAACAAGATACGAAAATAACGTTAGAATAATGACAACAATGACACTGTCACTGACATATTGCCCGACCACATCTCATCTGACAGCCGATAACAAAGCGGTTTTCTCAGCGAACTTTACTTAAACCGCAGCATTCACGCACGGTTTTCAAACTAAAAGTCTCGCATAAAAAAACAACAACGAATTACATTTTTGTTGTTGTCTCTTTCGCTACACACTCCGCGACCCACTCAAACGGTATGGAAGATTTCCGCCACTTAATAAAAAATACAAGAGATTAATTGCGACTTTTTTTTCCTTCTTGAAATTGCCAGTTTACATCTCGCAATTCTGACTTTTTCTCAGAATTTTGATAGGCTATGATTATAAAGTCCAATTCTGAGGAAAAAAGAGTTTATCTCACTATTCTGACTTTATAACTCGCATTTGCGAGTTTATATCACGCAATTGCATGAAAAAAAGTCAGGATTGTGAGATAAAAAGTCGCAATACATTTTTTAATTTTTATTTTGTGGCTGAAACAAGCTAACGAGAAAGTTTTCTTTTAGACTCCAATAACATTTGGAGAGAAAATCAAAAAATAATGTATGCTTATGTAATAAAATATTCTTGTGAAAAACTTTTATAGACATGTATAGAATTTGGTGTTGATTATGTATTTATAGTTATATATAGTTGCAAATACACACAATTCTTTTTGTATTTTATATATAGGTTTATATATATTATTCATTATTTTTATATTTTTACCTCCTTCAAAAGCAAAAAATTCCCACACCAGCTGGTTTTGTAAATAAAAACAAGTGATTACTTAAACAATTAATTATAATCAGTCTGATTATTGTAAGATTTTGATCATGTGTATTAAATGAAGCTCTTTTTCTCCTGCCGTCTCTTGTAGGTTTCCATGGGAGACCCTGCAGGTGAATGGTGGACTGTTTGCAGAGAGACTGTTTGCGTAAGAAGCCTGTTTCCCGCTCATGCTCGGCCCGTATAAGACAGCTGGATCCATGCGATTGCGGACACGGCATCCTGAATCCTGGATGTTATCTGATGATAAGCCCCGTCCATGGATACAGCCCTCTCACTTACGGATTTCAAGGGTACTCACTTCATCTCACAATGCGGTTACCATGACAACCAGTATAAACACACAGTATCCTCAGTACATGAAATGATTACACATTCATATTCAAAAAACACTTCAGAAGGTGTATCACACAAAAACACGTGAAGTGTTTTGAAACATTATTGAACCTTGAAGCGCAGAAAATCTGTTTATTATCATCACCATTTCTACAAAAATTAGTAAGATCCTTAATGATCTAAATTGAAAAATAATTCTAACTGATGCCTTGCAATTCATCTGCAATTAAACTAATATTTATAAATATCAATATTACATTTATGCAAAATATAATTTTGTATTTTTCTTTTGTTTTATTTATTTATTTTATTTATAAATTAATATATAAATTAATTCTCTTCTTCCAGGGAGACCTGATCAAGTATTATGAAGTGATATGTGACAAAGAGGTTCATATTCAGACAAAGACACAAACCGTTCTGAATTGTGAAAATATTTAATGTCAGACAAAGAGACCAGGTTTCATAAGCTTTACATTTCAATAATTTGAGGTTCATTTGTTCAGATGGTTGTAAATATTTTACACAATTAGCATTTAAATTCATAAACTCTGCTTTTTCTAAATTTTACATACAGCACAAAAACACCAACACGACATGAAACAAGCTCAGTCTCTGTCTAGACACCAGCGTATGTGCCGTTATAGAAGAAAGGCTTGTCTGAGACACAGTGACCTACGACCTCTGGAGTCCATCTCTGAACCTTCGGCTGGCCCTTCTCATCTGGCCTCACGATGACCGTGCTGCGGGACGCTAGCGAGGGGTCCTCGTCAAAAAAGTTGAAGGGACGTAAGAAGAATCCCACCGAGTTTCCTGGAGTCGCTGTGTTGGGAATGTCTTCAGAATGAGGAATGTGCAGGAATCCCACCGTCACCCAGGCAACCAAATCCTGCAAAGAAATATGCAATTGTCAATTGTGCAATTTTTAGATTCTTGCATATCTTTATCTAGTAATTTACAATCAGGATTATAATCTTAAACTAAAAATATTAAAACACATTTTCGTTAATCTGTATAAAATAAGATATAAAACCTTAAAGGGTTCATGGCATGAGAAATCAAATTTGCCTTGATTCTATGATATATAAGAGGTCTTTGTACTATTTTAACATGCTGCAAGTTTCATAGCTTAAAACTTTCTCATTATAAAAAAAAAAAAGCATTTAATTAATAACATTTTTCGGAGCAGATTGTTTTGTCAGCGAGGCAAAGTGTACTACAGAGTTTAGAAAGAAACTTATGCACAAAGACTTTATTAATATTATAAGTGATCAAAAAATAAATAAATACATGTCATGATCCCTTTTTTTTAAATCCCTTATTTTTTGTTAGTTGCCAAGGTAACATTTAAAATGTTCATTTCATTAAAGTTGAAGTACTAAAATAAAAGTCTGTACTAAAAAAAAACTGTAGACATAAAAAAAAGGACAAAAAATTTAAATCAACAAATTACTAAAAAATTACCTAAAATTAAAATATATGAATAAATATGATAGTAGTATATTGATACTAAAATGCCACTGCTATCAGTGATCTGTTTGTTGTTTATGACACTGAATTCAGTAGAATACTTGTGAATAGTTACTATTTAAATTGATGTCATTCAAGTATTTTTATAGTTGGTACTAGTTTATTGTCATTGCATTTTATTTATGTACCTGTGTAAATGCTGACTATGTTGTACTGTGTTTACTTTTAGTGCATGTGAGGACTTGTTTGGGCTGCGCAAGCTCTATTTGCAACTGGAGGTCAAGTAATTCTACAAGTCTCAATCTGTGTACCTGGTTAACAATGTTTTCATTGTTGCGAATGTATTCCTCAAAGGAAACAACAGGCTCCCAAGGGTCATTCTGGGTGTAGATGCTAGTGCTGGTGACCTCGCTGTCCTTGTGTCTGGTTACAGCCAGTGGGTATCTGCAATCAACAAAATCATGAAGCTTTGCTTAACTGCACCACAGAATGCAAATAGACAAATGTTTTATAACGTTTGCATTAATTGCGAGAGCCTACCTTGCCCAAGTAATACCATTTTCTTCCCTCCAGCCCCGGGGCAAAACACTGTTACCATGTGAGTTGTACTGGACTCGATAGCCCTTCTTATGCCCCCACTTGTTGTTTTGATTTGGATTGTAGAAGTGCAGGTATTTGGGAAACTTCTTGCCAAAGCGGAAGGCAGCACTACGTTCAGTTTCATGCTGCGTCCTATGCAGCTTCGATTGCACAACGGTGTGTTCTGGGCTCCAGGGGTTGGTAAAGTTAACATATTTCAGATCAATGGATTCAAAGCTGTTGTCCCTCCCTGTTAAAATAGACAGAGCAGGTCTTTATTAAGTGAAACACATTATGCAATCAGCTCCAATTTACCATCTATTGTGTTGTAACTTGCACAGAGATCACAGAATAGATCAGATTGAGAAATAGAGTTCAGATTGCACACCGATATCAACTCACCTGCAATGTCAAGGTCCACTTTGTAATGAATTAGATGGGTGTGCAGGTTCCCAAGTACATAGTTGTAAACCCTGGTTCCATAGTTCAATCCGTTTTCCGTGAAGAACGTTGCATGGATGTACCCAGTCGCACTCACTCTAGACTCCATTACACCATTCTGATAGAAGACAAAGTCCCAGATGTAGTCGTAGTTGTACACGGTCGATGTGGTTCTGACCACCAGAACGTGATTTTCCAAGCCTCCATAGAAATTATAGCCTCCTTGGAAGTTGCTATTGAAGTGTCTTCTCAGAGGAATTGCAGTGGTCATTTCAAAGATGCAGAGAGCGTTTCTGTAACGCACAGGTTTGTCCGTATCATAGTAATGGTAAAGGTCTACAAAATGAGCAATTTCTGGACAGTCGATCCCAGGTGCCAATTCATAATCCGAGGTGCCCATCGCCCACCCGGCGTCAATGTACTTGGTCTGCATGGCGGCCGGTGTATCTCCAGAATAGAAAGCGATGGCTTCCTGCAAGCTGATTTCATAAGCGATTCTCTCCCCGTTGAAGCGAAGGTCAAAGATCTGCAACCCAGCCGAAGAGCGAACCCGATAGGCAAAAGACCATCCAGCATATTCCACAAAGTTCTGATCCACCTGGAATCTGCGGCCTTGGGGTTCGACAAGCTTTGCTCCATGGATGTTCGTCCGTGTGTTCATGTGTCCACGGGGAATGTAAGTGGAGAAAAGATCCTCTTCGTCATGCTCCGGCAGCTTTAATTTAGAGATCGTCCCTTTCTCGTACTTCTCCACAAGTTCCTCCACGCTATCGAAATACTGTCCGTTATACCACACCTTCTCCACAGTCCACTTACTGTGATCCAGGTCTTTGTGGTTAACGAGGACCTCGAAGCCCACGGGGTGGATGAAGTAGCCTTCCACAAACTTCTGCAGCATGATCCACGTACGCCTCTCTCCTGGCCCTAAACCTCGAGGAGCGATGTCCGAGAAGGTCAAGCAGCGATCGGTGCAGTTGCCGAAAGTAAAGCCGGTGCTTTCCTGCAGAATCTTATTTGCTTTAGCTCCTACTTTCTCCAAAACCCCATTCAGGTGCTCGTACTCCACAGAGGAGATTGGCCTCGACTCGAAGCGGATGAGGCGCTCACCCTTGAACGTCTTCAAATGGTAGGACTTTGGGAAGGGCAGGGGGCCAACAACAAACTCGGTTACGTTCGGCTCCATTTGGTTCCCAAACTGGACCACAACACGTGCCTGCCGGGAAGGTTTCGCCTGTCCTCTGTCCAGCGCACGGAGCGCCTCGTGTTTGCGGGGAACATGCAGCTCCATAAGGAGAATGCTGTTCTTCTTGAGGGACTTGTCTCGTGCCGATGTGAGGCCCAGCTCGCTGCAGGAGTAGAGGTAGTCTCTCACGGCGTTCATCTCTCGGGGAGTGAGATCGGCAAACATCAAAGCTCCGTGTTGAGCCCATTCCCGTGTTCTTGACGAAGCGGAGGACGTTGCTAGAGACGCCAGGAGCAGAATCCAGGAGAGCCACATCTTGGCCCCTGCAAAATGAACAAGCAACTCTTAGAACATCTCATATCTTTTTAGTTTTCAGGTGAAATCTTTGTTTATAATAAGTGTGCTAGTGTCCCCATCAACCTTAAACAGCTACACCAGCCATGCTAGTTCATCAGCTACTTCTCGACCAGTTACTCAAACACCAAACCAGCACTAAACAGCCTAGATCAGCATAAACATTCATTCTGTATCTTCTTCTAAAAACTAAAATTCAAACTCTAAGCTTTAAAACTATGACCACCAAAATCTGCACACCTTCTGACTTGATTTTATGCTAAAATTCCCAAATATCCCATAGACTTACATTGTCAGTTCAAATGGGCCAAGACTCTTCAAAATCCTATCTATCTATCTATCTATCTGTCTATCTATCTATCTATCTGTCTGTCTGTCTGTCTGTCTGTCTATCTGTCTATCTGTCTGTCTGTCTGTCTGTCTGTCTGTCTATCTATCTATCTATCTATCAAAATATATATATATATATATATCTGTTTGTCTGTAATTCTATCTATCTGTCTATCTATCTATCTATCTATCTATCTATCTATCTATCTATCTATCTATCTATCTGTCTGTCTGTCTGTCTGTCTGTAATTCTGTCTATCTATATTCAAGTACATAAGTATGTCTTTCAAACATTTCCATCTAATTTTAGCCGTGCTTTTAAGCAGATCTTAATATTTTTAGAGCGCCTCCCTCTTTGAAGCGGTGCATACTTTGTACAGAGAATCTGTACCAAATTATAGTAATAAAGATACAAGGGTGGCATGAGCTAACACCTCTCTCTTCCTCGGACTAAGATGAAAAATAGATGAACCATTATGCCATTATGAAATGGGCTGTTTTGAAGCTGACATTGATTTTCTGCCACCCAACAGCAGTAACATTTTTCATAGTCTTCTTGTTTTTTCTTTTGTTCCATATAGTCACAATCTATTTCTAACATTTTCTCCTGCAGTGTCGATTTAATTGCACTATTATGTAACCCTCCATTGCATGAAGGTCCAGTGACTCACCTTGTAATTAGAATAAAAAAGGAGCGACAAATGATAACAGCACATATTAAAAATCAATAAATGAGCTTACCTTCAGTGACTGTTTCCAAGTTTGCAAGCTTGATAAATTCCCTGGAAGCTGCTACAGCTGCAATGTGTTGTTTCGATCAGCCAGTTGGTGCAGTGCTCTTCTGAATCGTACTGCTCTGATGTTTCTGCTTTTATCAGCCACCCACTGCTCTTGAATGGAAGGTGATTGGCCAGCAGAAGGTCATAAAACTTCAGAAGAACAAAGGCAAGAGATGACACTGCATGAAAAGTGTGATTTTCATCAGTTAATGTCACTGTGTAAATAGCCGTGGGGGTTTAATGGTCAGGAACTGCCGATAATGAACCTGGAATTGGCTTTGATTGAGAGTTGGTACTTCTGTGAATAGTGGGCTAATTACTCCAATGTAGGGAAAATCTGGTTTAAAAAGTCTTAGTTTAATTATAAACTCTTAGATTGTAGTTTGAAGGATAAGCAAGGATAATTTGCCTTCTGTGCCACTAGAAGACAAACGAAACATTAATTATATCATAGTGGATTTATACAGAATGCACACTGTAAAAGATAATGCACTTTTACAGTTTTTCTCAGTTCGCTTTGGTGCATTTCTCACATCACTATTTACATTTGCACAACAGTTAATGCAGTTCTCAAAACAATTAGTACAAACTGCAAAACCTAGTTGATAACCTGCAAAAGCGTGTCACTTGCTCAAAATGGATAGCTCATTCCTCAAAAGCAAGTTTTCATGTCAATGAAAGTGTCAGTGTCATCAAGATGAAAAGTCCTGACACCATTGTTTATGAACAAGATAGTCAAATGGCTTTGTCATGTTTTCATTATGACAGTTTACTCTGTAAATGTTTTCCAATGCAAAAAAGTCAGATCTTGGTGACACTACCTGAACATGCTCAAGACAGCACTATATACTATTTGCACAGCCATTTGAAAAATACAGTAAAGTTACACATTACTGTATTTATGAGGGAACTGAGTACAAGGCACTGAATATGTATGTTTCACATTTTTACTGCATATGCTCTTTGCAATTCTAATTTGTTCACAGCATTGTGCAAAAGAAAAAATACACCCTTATTTACAACAAACATAAACTCCCTTTGGGTAGAGCTGTGCACAACTGTACACAATACTGCAGTACATATTGGAACTGAACATACAACATACATAGTACTGTAATCATTCATGCACATCCAGACGTTCCTCATCAGTGAAAGCTGAGATTCACCTGATAGAAATTGTTCAATTTAGGAGACATTTTCTGAAAAAAAAAAAGATTTAAAAAAAATTGTAAAATTTGCTTGACAGATTTTGACAACTAGTTCAACATTTTTGTATGTAATGACTCAAGTGATGAAATGAGGACTATTAGTTTTATATGGAATGACTATTCAGCATTCACAAGTATAGTTAATTTTGACTGACATGACATACAGTACAGGTCAACAGTTTGGAAACATTACGATTTTTTGTATATTTTTGAAAGAAGTCTCTAATGCTTATCAAGTTTACAGTTTTTCTCGATTGCTTAAAAACATTTCTTGAAACTATGCCTCGTATTCTCAAAACTGTAAACACAAATCCATAACGTCTCACCCAATTTCCCAAACATCCTATTTTCAGGTCAAAATATGAAGCTCTACACTCAAAACCATTCACTCTTGCTGAAAAACCAAACTTTGACCTCAGACAGGACACACAAGCCCTCAAAATCACACACACTACAACATAGTCTAACACACTGGTGCAATAAATTCAAAACAACATTTCCAAAACTGGTAAGTTATGTTGCTTGTGGTCCCCCCCCTCACAAACCTTTTCACATGATGAACACAAAAGACACAACCAATGGATACATTGGCACATTTTTATTCATTCATGTACTACACAGTACAACACACACACACAACAAAACAATTTTTTTCCCCGGTTTTACTTTTCTTTTTTATTCTCTCGTGATTTTTTTATTTTATATTTACTTACAGTAAGATGTGTGTGACCATCATATGACAGTAAAAGAGTACACACAAACCTTATTCTAATATGGAATTGTATTGGAATGGTAAAGAGTGTTACAGTTTTTCTCGATTGCTTAAACACTATAACCAGGCTTTTGAACTAAAATTTCAAAACCATAATGCCATTTATCAAAAAGCACACCCATTTCACTAAACTATAAACACTATTCCCTGTTTTGACACATGAGTCAAATTTGTTGAACTGTCACTGCAAAACTCTACACACAAATCCCTTCATTTCTCATTGCCTACACCATGTTGTCATTTAGAAAGCACTAGCATTCAATATTGTTCACACAAGTCAGCACAGCTTCAGCTCAGTTAGCACACAATTACCCAAGTGGAAACACTAGGAGTCAATTAACACACATCAATCAGAACCTTCAATAGATAGATAAAGGGGCCCAAATCAGTTTATTGAGTTTTGGAACAATGGATCCAGAAAGACATGAAGGAAGAGATCGAGGAGGGATAAGGAGGAGGACGAAGGGCAAGAAGACAAGCAGTCACTCTAGTTGCACGTCTTTATCAATGGTATGACTATGAGGGAGGCTGGGCTATGAGTAAGGCCAAATTTGAGTCGCTTTACTGTCGCCTCGAGAACCTTCAGGGAGGTGTGGTGGCAAACACAATTCTATCACTGAATAAAAGACAAACATTTCCAATAGTCTTTGATGAGGTTTATTTTCTTGCAAGAAAAGGCCAGCAGTTGTACAGTCACACAGAGTGGCACAGAGTGTAACAGTGAAGGGAGGGCATCCTTCATCCTTTATAGTCTTGACTCCCAGAATGTTATCTTTCTAGGCCAATGATGGTATTTCAACCATATGTGGAACATTCTTAGACGTGTTCATCATATTGTCAAAATCAAAAAAGCCATAAGCCGATAGCCAAAAGCCATCAAATTCATGAATTTGCCCTGAAGAAGACCATGTTGGTCGAAACATGTTGGCATTTTTTAATGGTTTAAGCCACTATTAATAAAGGCTTTTTAACTTTTTTCCTTCTCCTCCTTGGATTTTTTTGAGTGCCTGGGACTTGTTTTACTTTGGATTTGTTCCCCTACCCCAAGAGCACCTATCACAGACTCTTACTCTACCTGAGCGCCTGGTTGAACTTTTTACAATAGATAATTTCATGTGGGACTTGATTGGCCTCCAACTCCATGACTCTCTGAACGTAATTAGACACAGTGTGCTGTGCTGTACTGTATATCTACTGTATGTCCTAATGTACTCCAGGTTTATAGAGTAGTTTACTGCAAAACACACTGTGTATAGTACAGTAATGACTGTATTGCATAACCTTACCTGGACGTATTGGTGACGGAGTTCTTTGATGTGCTCACTATTCCTTTCAAAAGGAACTTTGTATAGTTGTTTCATTCGGACTCTGTGTTTAGCTAGAGTCCGAGAAATGGATGTTATGCTGATTGCTGCAATGTTCCCAAAAACAAGGTTGTCCTCTGCAACTCTGGACTGAATGTCCTTCAGTTTTATTTCATTGTCAGCAATCACCATGTTGACAATAGCAAGTTCCTGTTCTTCATTCAGGAGCGTTCCTCTGCCCCTTGAGGGAGGTAGACGTTGAATCCTTAGAGGGACAAAATACAGTTACATATTAGAGACCGGAGGCATACAGTCACTCTAATACTGTAAATGGTAATATTACAGTATTTACACTTTGCTGTAGGAGAAGCAATATCCTACCTGTTGGTTTCTCTGAAAATACGGACAATGGATGCCACTGTGTCCCGGCTGAGATTTGGCTGTACTCGTTCACCAGCCTCTCTGTATGATAGCCCGTGGTTTATGACATGGTCAATGATAGTAGCTCTTATTTGATCAGTTACCCTAGCTCTGCTCCTTCTTTGAGCGCCACCACACATTCTAACTCCTCTCCCTCTACCTTGCCCCACTCCTCTCCCTTGTCCTTGTCCTTGTCCTTGTCCCACTCCTCTCCCTTGTCCTTGTCCTTGTCCTTGTCCCACTCCTCTCCCTTGTCCTTGTCCTTGTCCCACTCCTCTCCTCTCCCTTGTCCTGGTACTCATCTTCCTCTCCCTCGTGCAGGCTCGCTCGCTCTTTCTTTCTTTCTTTCTCTCTTTGTGTTGCTCTATATTGTTCCTTTTCCACACAAGATCAGCCCAAAGAGTCCTCTTTTAGAACATATGATCATAGAATAGAGTGAGGCATTTATATAGCGCTTTCATATGTACTACTGTACACCCAAAGCGCTTTACAATCATATCAGGAAATCTCTCCTCAACCACCACCAGTGTGTAGCATCCACTTGGATGATGCGACGGCAGCCACAGTACAACGGCGCCAGTGCGCTCACCACACACCAGCTATAGGTGGAGAGGAGAGAGAGTGATAGAGCCAATTCAATGGAAGGGGATTATTAGGAGGCCATGATTGGTAAGGGCCAATGGGTGGAATGTGGCCAGGACACCGGGGCTACACCCCTACTCTTTACGAGAAGTGCCATGGGATTTTTAATGACCACAGAGAGTCAGGACCTCGGTTTAACGTCTCATCCGAAAGACGGTGCTCTTTGACAGTATAGTGTCCCCGTCACTACACTGGGGTGTTAGGACCCACACAGACCACAGGGTGAGCACCCCCTGCTGGCCTCACTAACACCTCTTCCAGCAGCAACCTGGTTTTCTCAGGAGGTCTCCCATCCAGGTACTAACCAGGCTCAGTCCTGCTTAGCTTCAGTGGGCAACCAGTCTTGGGCTACAGGGTGATATGGCTGCTGGCGATCATGTGATTGAAAGAACCTCAACACCTGAGTGTGCTTCCTAGATGGGAATCAGCTGTGATTAATATATTTGCATAACTTCAATAAGCTGTTTCTCATTAGCAATGGAATAAAATACAGGGAACATATTTGTGTTTCAATTCACAATATAAACAGCTGTTCACTTTGACTTTAGCCTGTAAGGTTAGGTTCAGAACATGGTGTTATCTGTTCTGACATACAGTGTTAAAGCATTGGTAAATTTGGCAGTAAAAATCCATTGTTTTGGTCTTGTTTGAGCTTGTGTGTAAAAGAAGTTCAAGCATTTTAAATTTGTGTTAATTGTATGCATTTTGTGTTAAAGCAACAAGAAATGTGTTAATAGTATAGCTTACACAGGCAGATGTAGTGCTAACTGTGTTAAGAGTTTTGGAAAATTGTTAAAAGTATCATGTCATAGCAATCGTAAAAAACTGTAATTCTGTAAAAAATAATGTTAACTGTTCTGATACCCTTTTACCTTGGATCTGTTCTTCACTCAGGTTAAACGAAGTGGAAATGCATATGCAGTGGGCATGCAAGTTGCAATGACATTACTGACAAAACTCAAACATTATAGACTAAAACATGCTTGCCTGACAAGATCATCTTCTCTATCATTCCTCCACAAAGAAGGAAGAGCCGTTCCTTCAGTAAGAAGAATGAAAGAACGAACGATGGCCAGCACTTCTCAACGAACGCCAAGAAAGAAATCTACTATACCCACAAAGGCTGATGAAAATGTCTGATTATAATAGCCTACATGTTTATTACATTTGTTTATATATTACTTGACTTAATACACAAAAACACTGTGTATAGCACCTTGTGTGTAAGCAAGTAAAGTGATAAATAATTTGGTGTGTTGTTACAACCTCTGGCTTGAGCTTTATTGACCCCTTGCATAATTTGGATAGTTTATTTCTTTCAGATTTTTGCTAAAAATCTACAGTCTCTGGACATCCATAATTCACGCTTCATGGAAAAATCGCCAAATCCAAAAAGTGATTGTCTGGCCACAGATGAAGTTTTCTTGCAACAGGTTAATACATACCTGTCAACATTTGGGAACCAAAAAGGGCTACTGCACGCCGCATTTGCGCGTGATGTGCGTACCGCAAGCACAGTACAAAAAGTTAGTTAGTTTTACTGACATTTGGCCTGACGACATCTCATCTTACCGAAGATAGCCAACTGAATAAGGACAACGCGCTTTTCTCAGCATCTGACAGAAGTGTCACAAGCTTTCACACACATTTTCTAAAATAAAAGTAGCATCAGAAAAAAAGAGAATTACGTTTGTTGTTGACTGCACACTATTCGACTTCCTCAAAACGGTCTTGCAACCCACCAGTTGAGAAAGATTGACTCTATATTTACTATGTGCATATCATGTCTGATGTTCTGCTGAAGCTCTTTCGGCACTTGCACATTTCCGCACTCGTTTGACTTGCGCCTGGCGCTGAGGTGAAGTTGGAGAGTGCGTCTGAAAAGTCTCACGTTTTTTGTGGTCTTAAAGAGACGGTTCAGTGTTTTAAAAAGCGCAATTTTTGTCAATAAAAAAAGAGACAGAAACAGCAGTTGTGAGAGGGGTGGCCAAGCTTAGACCAAGGGTGGCCACCCTCTAGCTCATATCGCCCAGCCCTACTGAACACTTTATTACTTTTTGTGTTTTAATAATCAAGTTATTTTGTAAATTCATCTCCATTTTTTTATATCCGATAGAAAGCCACTGCAAACCTACGATCCTGAGGCGGCAAAAAGACATCTGATGCCCCGTCCGAGACCGTAGCCTCGGGCTAACTTGTACTTGCTGTGTGCTTGTGTGTTTTTTAATGCTATCTTACATTTCATCCACATGTCCCTCTTAAATGTCTATTTTCTTTCCCTAATATGTTCATTCATGTCCTTACGCTGGCTGTACTGTAGTAGCCCATGATATAAGTTCCACGAATAGCCTATACAATATTAGTCTGTATGGCACACATATTGTTGTATCTTAACAATTATCATAGACTAATATGAACCATACGTTTATTTAATATTAATATTAAGGGAGGGGTTTACTCAAAATAATATAATTCCCCAGGCTGACTAATAGCAGCAAATATATCAGCCAATCACAAATTCTTTTTCTATTTTAAAAGTTGTGGTTTCATCCAACAGGTACTTTGGCAAATTCAAGGTGGTTTTATTCATGTTATTCAGAGCCATTCGCACTTTTGCCACCCAATCCGACGGTTTCTGTCACCAGCAAAGGCTGTGAATTGTCGATAACTGCCGATGATTAGAGATGTCATCGAGTACTTACAGGGACGAAAATCTGGCTTTTCATGCAGTGTGATTAATGGACTCGCATTATCGTATTAATTGCATTATCACTGCACATTTCTCAGGGTAAGACTATTACAATGAATTCTGTTTCAATGTGAATTAGAGCTGCACACTGACAGATGTTTGCACTGTTTATATGAAAAAAAGAAAAAAATTGGTAAATTTGCAGATATCAGGAAGGAAAATTAGAAGGTTTGTACATTTTTCTTTCTGCCCAATTCCATAGTCATATTATCACATCGTTTCCTGAACACTTTTACCTCAGCTTTCCCTTAATTATTTCAATATTTTTACAGAACAATGCTACACACATATTGGAGTAGCACTATATCAGTTATACAAATAAAATATAGAATATATCGTTTTTTGCATACTTTATGCAATGCTCAATTTAAATTGAATAACAATGAAATGTACAGAATTATGTACAATATGATATATAATGGAATGTAAATGTGTGTAAGAAAAAGTATGTGGACGTCGAAGAGCTCAAAAATGAAGTTTATTACAGCATATAGCAGTGGCAAGGTACACAAAGCACCTTGGGTTCACCGGCGTCAGAACGAACCCAGAACATCTCAAACCTTTTATCCTGTTACAGTTTTACCATTGTTAATGTAAATGAAGTTGCTCTTGTTGCAACAGCTGTGGTCTGTATGTTAATGAAGTTGTGACACCCCATTGTCTGAGATGGTTCTCTGTGTCCCACACCCATTCCCATTCTACAACTGATGATGACCATTTGCTCAGGATGTGATCAACCCAAATGGTGAAGAAACAATATAACTTCACTTTCTTTCATCTCTATGATAATTAAGCCATTTTGGGAATGAGCTCATTCTAAAATATATTTTGGAGTGGAATCTGTGCTATATGTTATTGTATGTTTTCTGTAGATCAGGCACAATGTTCATGCTTTCTGGTAAGACGGATACATACAAACTGTGAACACGATCAAATTCAGTGGATATTCCACAGTCATACTGGTGATGAAATCGTAAAGATATTTTCTAAGGTAAGTCCAGTTAAAGTCCCTCTGTGGTGAGAATCCAGCTTTTAATGTTGTTTATGTGTCTATGTGGTGTTTTCAATATGCTTTAAGACAAAGCATGTGTAAGTTCATAAGTCGACACCATTGCTGAGTATTTCCTCCTTAAAACTGCAGTGAACCAAAGACAGTCTCAAAAACACACTTTGAAATTGCTGGTGTTTTTGACGTCACAAACTACCTTGTAACCAATCAGATCAACGTGTGATCGTCAGCCAGTGGATCTATGAGCTGAGTGAGTGAGTGGAGGCGGGGCTCATTTGCATATTCATACCATATATACTAAATGAGGCAAGGGTGCCGTGTTTCATTCAAGATATTTTAAGACTTGAAGAAATATTTTTTTCAAGGAAAACACATTGAAATATGTCATTTTGGTGATAGAATTTTAGACTACAGGGAGTCTTTAAAGAAAACACCAGTACTTATGGTGAATTGAATCTTACTAGCTGTGGCGTTTTGAAGAAAATAGCATAAAAAGGAATTAAAAGAAAAGACCAGATGTAGAAACTTTAAAATGCAGTTCGCATATGTTAAATCAATACAGATCATATATGCACTTCTTCAACAGGGAGTAACAAAGTTCTGACAGCTGAAGTGAATTACATTGTGAGTCTGATTGGAAAGACAGCTGATGCTGTTACTGCTGGTTTCACACCAGTCAAAACCATCTGACATGAAGTAGGCCATCAGTATACATGTAATATGAGGCTGTTATGGTTAATTATTAGCTTGTGTATTTCACAATGCTGGCCTGCAGAGAGTTTACTGATAAACACTTAAATCCCCAAAGCAGTAATCTGTTATGTTTGCAATATTAAGATAATGCAATAATATATATATATATATATATATATATATATATATATATATATATATATATATATATATATATATATATATATATATATTGTTTAAGATGTGTTTTAAGATTATAAGTATTTTTATGCTTGCTCAGTTTTAATTCGTCACTTGTTTGAGACATTTTGTTTGATTTTGGATTAAAGGTTATGTTTAACATTCGTCTTCCCTGCACTTTAAACTACAAGTCTATTGGTAAAATACCCAAAAGAAAGTCCAGCAAGACAAATAAAACTTGAATAATGCTATCCAAGTCTCTATCAACAAGTTTTATTTAACACTCATTTATTGCTCAATATTTGAAAATGTTTTTTTTTTCCAAGAATCACATTAATACATAACATTTTCCACCATAACATTAAGAAACACAATATTCTGGTATTATTATTTTTTAAACCCAAGGACACATTAATGCAGAGGCTTGTAAATGCAGCAATACACGAGTCAAATTAATTAATTTTTTTGAAAACTTGATACATTTATTCACCAGGGTTGTATAATGTTATAAATGACTAATTTGTTTTAAATTTCCGTACATTATTTGCAGTAATGCCCGCTTTGATAGACCTTAGACACTTTCTTTTCATACTTTCTACAATATAATTTAATAGTGTACGTCCATTCCTCAAGATTTGACCATTTTAACCTTTCTGTTACTTCCACCACACAGCGATCTCTGTCACTAGACTACTAATCACGAGCACCTGTCATCAATTACACCTTTATCAACGCACACACCTCAGCCTCAGTGAAATGTCTGGCCTTAAACAAGGAAAGACTCCTTTACCTGCTCTTTGCATTTCTCCAGAGTGTGTTCCAGTTTCTCCACGTCTGTTCCTGAGTAAATCTACGTCCAATACTGAACTTCATCCCCACTACCGAGGCGTGTTTATCTCTGTTCTCCACCTGCATCGTGAGAAAGGATTAAGACTATCATTCTTCTGCCTGTTCTTCCCATCTGATTTATTGACATATTACTCACCTACCTCTGCCCTGTGTTGCCAAATAAAGTGTGTCTGGATCCTTAAAACCTGTGTTCAGTGTATATATCCTGACACTTTCCTTCTCATTTGCGAGTTTCCGATGGAGATGCTTTTGCCAAAACAACCAGCAGCATCTCATTCTATTCTTCGTTCCTGCAGCTCAAACTGGTGTTACACATCAAACTAGAGATTGTGATGTTCTTGTTTGGTCTCAAATATACTGAGCCGCCTACCAGGAAGACAACATTTTATGATGTTTTGATTTCTTATTGGTTTACTTTTACTATTAGTACTATGTAATTGACCCTGGTCACTATATGGAGCTGTCAAACAAGTAAATCAGCGTTTCAAAAGCATCACAGAATTGTTTACACTCTTCAAGAAGTCAAACTGACTTATAGTGACTGCATGTTAATCTGAGATTGGAGGAAGTGTTTTAACTTCTTCCCTTCTGAGGTCAAAGTGTGTCTGGATCTTTAATACCTGTGTTGAGTGTATATATCCTGACAGAGGTCTGGCCTTCTGTCAGGATATATACACTGAACACTGGTATTAAGGATCCCGACACACTTTATTATGCAAAACAGGGCAAAGGCAGGTGAGTAATATGGCAATGAAACAGATGGGAAGAACGGGCAGAAGAATGACAGTCTTAATCCTTTCTCACGATGCCAGTGGAGAACGGAGATCAACACGCAGTGTTTATCGGCGTGTTTATCTCCGTTCTCCACTGGCATTGTGAGAAAGGATTAAGACTGTCATTCTTCTGCCTGTTCTTCCCATCTGTTTCATTGCCATAATACTCACCTGCCTTTGCCCTGTTTTGCATAATAAAGTGTTTTTTCAAGATGGCGGAACTACATGGAAGCCTCTGTGGACCTACCCGTCCCATGTATATAAAGATAATAAATTCTTCGTTTACGAGCATTAGTCTGATCATTGGTATAGGTATTTGTACACCATTGAGGACATATTTATTAATAAAAATATTGATTTTAGATAACAAAATACCTAAAAAGCTACACATAGTCCCTTTAAGGCCAGACATTTGACTGAGGCTGAATGTCACGCTTCCACTGCTCGCATCTCTGTTGAAAGGCAGGCCCAAGTCTCTGTCCTGGAACCCCGAAGCCAACAAAGCTGTGCAAACCCTGAAAACTGCATTCACAACCGCACCACTCCTACGCCATCCCAACCCTGACAAAGCCGCCTTGGTGGAAGTCGACGTGTCCACAACCGGAGTTTGTGCAGTCCTATCCCAGCAGTAGAAGTCATCCAAACCTCTTCCATGTGCCTTTTTCAAGAAGTTATCCCCAGCGGAGCAAAAGTACGACGTCGGTAACCGTGAGCTCCTGGCTATCAAGCTTGTGCTAGAAGAATGGAGGCACTGGCTAGAGGGAGCTCGGCACCTGTTTGTGGTACTTACTGACCGTAAATACCTGAAAGAAGCAAAGAGATTAAACCCTCGGCAAGACCGATGGGCTTTGTTTTTAACTCGTTTCCAATTTAGTATTTCCTATCGTCCTGGTTCCAAGAATATCCATGCTAATGCCCTGTCTAGACTCCACGCTTCATCTGAATCGACCGAAGATCCTGAGCCAGTGCTTCCATCAACACTATTCGTTAATCCCATTCAATGGAACATTGAACAACTCCTTGAAGCCGTCCGTCAAGAGCCTGCTCCGCCGGGGTATCCCACTGATCACACATTCGTCCCCAAGTATCATCTCATCAGCACAGTCTTCTTTGGGTACTGGCCACCCGGGGACCACCCAAACCCTCTCTTTCTCCTACAACAACGGTACTGGTGGCCTGGCATGGCTAGTGACATCAGGCGTTTCGTCCAAGGATGCCAACTGTGTGCGGTTTCCAAGGTCCCACGCCACCTACCATCTGGCAAGCTCCTTCCTCGACGCCCATGGTCACACCTAGGAGTCGACTTCATTACTGATCTACCAGCCTCAGGAAGGAACACATGTATCCTGATAATCGTAGACAGATTTTCCAAAGCCTGTAAGTTGATTCCCTTGAAAGGTCTTCCCACAGCCCTGGAAACTGCAGAGACACTGTTCAATCATGTGTTTCACAATTTTGGTATCCCGGAGGACATGGTTTTGGATCATGGCCCACAATTTATATCACAGGTGTGGAAGGCTTTCTTCTCGCTCCTAGGTGTGACCATCAGTCTGACATCCGTCTACCACCCCCAAACCAATGGTCAAACGGAGAGGAAAGTGCTGGAGATCAACCACTTCCTTCGGACCTTTTGCCAGAGTCCCCAGGAACCGGTTCCTCGCCTGGGCCGAGTATACCCAAAATTCCCTCCGACAATCTTCCACCGACCTCACCCCTTTTAAATGCGTATTTGGCTTCCAACCTCCACTGTTCCCCTGGTCAGGCGAGCAGTCAGAGATGCCTACCATCAACCACTGATTCCAGGAGAGCGAGAGGGTATGGGATGAGGCTCATCTCCAGCAGGCAGTGCGCCGCAGACATAAAAGCTTTGCAGATGTCAGACGAGGAGACACACCGGTATACCATCCAGGACAGCTCGTCTGGCTCTCTACATGGGATATTCGTCTGCACCTGCCCTGCTGGAAATTGAGCCCCCAATCCGCTGGAGCGGACCATGGAGAGGGGGGTAATGTCACAGATCAGCCAGGCTCTCTCACTTCCACCACACAGCGATCTGTCACCACACTACTAATCACGAGTGCCTGTCATCAATTCCACCCTTATCAACGCACTACATAAGCACACACCTCAGTCAAATGTCTGACCTTAAAGACTCCACCTGTTCTTTGCATTTCTCCAGAGTGTGTTCCAGTTTCTCCACGTCTGTTCCTGAGGAAATCTACATGCAATGCTGAACTCCATCCCCACCATACCTGTCAACACTCCATTTTCCCTGGGAGTCTCCCGTATTTCACACCCATCTCCCGCCCCCCTCCTGTTTTGTTATTTCTCCCGTTATTTGTATGGCCCAAACATGTTTATATGAATAATCACATCAATATATTATTCCAAGGTTGTCCAGTTGCCCGATCTTGTACGAAACCCATCCTGCTAGTACTCGCGCAATCAACACATCATACAAATTTCAACCCATTTGTGAGCTCAACCTGGCAACCTACAACCCATTTGTGCCGTCGATATCTGCGCAGGTAGTAGACGCGGGAAGTTGAATAAGCGTTACTGGTAGAAATGGGAATTGGAAAAGACTCAGTGGTATGTAAATATTTAACGCAATTAACGCAGCATCTGTTTTTTTTTCTGTCATCCTTTGGCTGCGTGGCGTTACATTTTATATGATGTGCTTTTATTCTTGCTAATGCTTTTAAACCATTCAAGCCAAATATAGGCTACTTATTTTATAAAACTTTAAAAGCAGAAAGCGCTTCACTCTTTCCTGGGAATACATTTGACATCGCAGCCTGACCTTGATGGAAATAAATATCCTACGCCAAAAGTACCAGAGAAAAAGTCTCATCTGTGCTCAGATCTGTAAACCGTACAGTTGCTTTGGTTTTTCAATCCATACCCATTTCACCCCGTGGCTCAGAAGGGACACAACAAAAATAGGGACACACGAGAAAGCCAAAGTATAATGCCAAATTTATTAACAAACTAGAACTATACAGAAAAAAAAATTATGTACAACGGTAAGAGTGAACAAATTCATAATCCATGCACGCTTTTGCAATCGTTGTTTTGTAAATCGTCCTTTCACAATAGTTGTTTGTAATATTCAGTTCCTGTGAAAACTTGTGAAATACTGTTCCAATAGGTGAAGTTACACAACAATATGCTGATTGATTACATAACAATATTTGGATGTAATATTCAGTCCCAGTAAACTCCACCTGCTTGGACAGTTTTTTACAGTAACTGAATATTACACCTATTATCACCTATTCAGTCTTGAAAACTGTAGCCTACTCACAGATTTGTGGACTATACCTTATTTTAGAAATGAGTTTTTCTGTATATTGATTTGTTGTGTATTAAAATGAACACAATTGTCTTAACTGAATTTTTCTATGATTTGGCAACGTGTATAGATGACATGAAACCGCATGTGGTTGAACTGAAATATTCCCGGTCTCCCGTGTTTTGGTACCCAAATGTTGACAGTTATGATCCCCACTACCGAGGTGTGTTTATCTGCGTTCTCCACCTGCATCGTGAGAAAGGATTAAGACTGTCATTCTTCTGCCCGTTCTTCCCATCTGATTTATTGCCATATTACTCACCTGCCTCTGCCCTGTGTTGCCAAATAAAGTGTGTTGGGATCCTTAATACCTGTGTTCAGTGTATATATCCTGACCCTATCCTTTTCATTTGCCAGTTTCAGATGGAGACACTTTTGATAAAACGAGCATCAGCATTTCATTCTCTTCTTCATTCCTGCAGATCAAACTGATGTTAAACATCAAACTAGAGATTGTGATGTTCTTGTTTGGTCTCAAATATACTGAGCCGCCTACCAGGAAGACAACATTTTATGTTTTGATTTCTTACTGGTTTAGTTTTAGTTAACTATAATTGATCCCGGTCCCTATATGGAGCTGCTCAAACAAGTAGATCAGCGTTGGCATCACAGAACCACATCGTTTGCACTCTTCAAAAAGTCAAACTTGACTTATAGTGACTCTGCATTTTAATCTGAGATTGGGGGAAGTGTTTCCCGTCACTCGCTCAAGCTTAATATTGTGCACTGAAAAAACATGGTGTAGGATTTACTTAGAAACCATTTCAATCAGAAATTGCTTGTACAAATAAAAAAACTAATTGAATTAAACTGAAATGGTATTTTCTTGTAAAACAAAATACCTTGGTTAAACATTTGCTTTATTTTAGTGCTGGGCAGCGATTAATCGCATCCCAAATAAAAGTTTGTTTACATAATATACATACTGTGTATAATTATTTTTTGTATATATAAATACACACATGCATGTACTTAAGAAAAATGTGTTATTTATATATAATATAAATGTGTGTGTGTGTATATATATATATACATGCAAACATTTCTTAATCGTTGCCCAGCACTACTTTATAACTTTTTTCCAGTGTACTGATGGATGGGAGGGCATATTCTGCTCGTTATGCTGTTCTTCCTCAATAGTGTCATTGAACACACACATTTCTATAGTTTAAGACCATCCTAAAGAGACGCGTGTGGTAAAGAGGAAATCTTCTCGGACCGCAGGAAATGTTGTATGGTAGCAGCTGTGTTTGTGCCTGGAAACCCCCCAGATCTCTTTCTCCAAGCTCAGGCCAGAGATGTTGGTGGCGTTTACATGCCCCCTGCTCCTCACCTATTGACTTACTTTATTAAATAAACGCCCCTGAAATCCTTCCACCAAAGTGAGTCTTTATAGGATTAGACCTGCACAAACAGCCCTCCATCAGAGGGATCTACCCTCACCGTCTAAACCCCCTTCTCCCGTTGTGATGGAGGGACATTGGCGTCACCAAATGATGAACTAATGGATGCATCTACAGCTGTGACCCTTCAGACTTTCCACCAATGACACGCTTTCCACATGTTACCAAGGGCCCGTCCACTGCTCGCCATTTAAAACCTGCCAACCTACACATAACCCGACCAAAGAACTGCTCTACACCTGTGGAAGACAGCGAACACTGAGACATATCTGGATTTGGAATATATTGGAAACAAATAAAGACGAAGGAATCAATTTGTGAAGACATCGAACTCTCTTGTGCTCTGACTGAGGTAAAAACTCATGGTTATGTAATTAATTACTATATTTCATAACTGTAGTCCTGCATCATTGTCTTTTTAAAAGCATGTCTCACTTCTTTTTTTAGATTTTATGTTAAATGTAGCTAAAAGGGAATGTACTGGCAAGGTTCTCTCAAAGTTATGAACAAACGTTCTTCCAGTAACGTTTATATACAGTAACATTCATTTAAAGTTATCTGGTTTTTAATAATGTTCTCAAAACCTTAGCACAAAAACATTATTTATACAACATTCATGGAACGTTTTTTTCCTGAAACTTTTTTTAGTTGGACGTTCATCTAGTTCATCGAATATTTACAAAAAGTTGGATTATGCAGTGACCTCTTATACGTCAAAAGATCAAGGGAAATTTGATTTCTCAGTTCATGACCCCTTTAATTTATTAAATATTTAGTTTAATGAATCACACAGTTTTTTAAAAACATGCTCATTTTAAAAATCAAAAGGATTATTTTTTTCATTGAACTTGTTTACAAACGTTTTTTCCTGAAACATTTTAGACGTTCATCTAGCATTTTTTTTTTTATTCTTTTTTTTTATGTGCAACTGTTTCGGAATGTTCAGAGAAAATACAAAAGTAACATTCCCATAATGTTTGCAAAATGGAATATTCTCTTATAGTCCAGTCATTTTATGAAAAAAGGTTGAACAAATTGCAACAGAAGCAAACTCAACTGATTTTGTATCCTCAATATGTCCTGAGTAAGGAAAAAAAAGTCCCGAAGAATCCCATTAGGGAAAAGTTTCGAAAAAGACCCAAATATAGCCTATTCATTCGCCTATTCATTCTTTTTCTCAAGTGAATAGGGTAAAATTTGTAACCTTTAGATATCACCATGAAAATTACTGAGTTGATTACTTACATCAAGCCAAACAAAAAATGTATAACAATTTTTTTTAAATGGTTTGTTATCATGGACAAACGGTGCATAATCTAATTACGTATGTGCTAATTTGCATAAATACCACAACAGGTCTAAACATTGGGTATAGCCGGGTGAAAATGTCTTGTTGAATCTTGTTGACATAACAGTAAAATACTTAATGCTAAGGTCTGAATGGAACCCATTTAGGCTACCCATGAGCATCCATACATAGAGGCAGGATGAAGTACTTTAGAAACCAGCCTTTATTAATTTTTAAGAGATGGGGTTTAGGGCTGGGTCTGTGGGACTGTTTCTGGGGGACGAGTCTGAGGGAAGAACAGGAGACAATGGAGAATGCAGAAGACAAAAGGTAAGTAAAATAAAAAATGAATCCTCAGAAACAGCCCCACAGACCCAAACCCCATCTCTGCAATAATAATTAATAAAGGCTGGTTTCTAAAGTACTTCTTCCTGCCTCTATGTATTAATGTTCATGGGTTCCATTCAGACCTTAACATCAAGTATTTTACTGTTATGTGTCAACAAGATTCAACAAGACATTTTCACCCGGCTATACCCAATGTTTAGATCTGTTGAGGTATTTATGCAAATTAGCACATACGTAATTAGATTATGCACCGTTTGTCCATGTTTACAAACAATTAAAAAAAAACTTGTAATACAATTTTTGTTTGTCTTGATGTACGTAATCAACTCAGTAATTTTCATGCTGATATCTAAAGGTTAAAATTTGTTCCCTATTCACGTGAGAAAAAGAATGAATAGGGGTATGAATAGGCTATATTTGGGTCTTTCTCGAAACTTTCCCCTAATGGGATTCTTCGGGACTTTTTTTTCCTTACTCAGGACATATTGAGGATACAAAATAAGTTGAGTTTGCTTCTGTTACAATTTGTTCAAGGTTGACCCCCATTTTGGCTTAAAATGACTGGACTATAAATGCTTGCATAACCAAGACATTTTTTATTTATTTTTTAAACTGGATGATTTGAACTACCAGAGAACATAAAAAAATAACGGTTTCGTAACTTAATGGGAACGTTAGCAAAAAAAAGTTAGAAAAAGTTTTTTCCACTGGGATATAAAGTAACAGACAATAATTTGGACAAATACTGTAAGTCATGAAATCTCCAAAATAATTATGGTAATGATCAAAGATGTATGTAAAGAACCTCATAATCACAGGCACACTTATAATTGTCTTTTAAACTAATATCAAGCTTTTACGCATTTAAGACAAAGGGAAACAAACCGATTGGTAATATTATACCTGAAGTGTACTGTATACACTGTAAAAAATGAATCATGTCATTTTTATTTAAAAAAATGAAGGTGATAATTAAAAATATTGTGTATATTTTATTAAGAAAATTGAGGTTCAGTGTTTTATTGAAAATCTAAATGAAAATTATTTCACTAATAAAACCAAGAGATACATTTATCAATTTTTTCAAGGAAACATACATAGTTTTGAGGCTTGAACTGAGGAACCGATAAATCTGATATAATTAAGGAAAAAAGGCTGCCAATTAATTTTAAGAGAATTAGCTCAATTATGCAGTTTTATTTAGAGACACCATTGTTAGTTCCCAGCATGCTTTGCACATGGCTGGATATGGAGAGTAAATATTGAAATGAAGTGTTATTCAATGTGTTTTTGAGTAAAGGGAAACATCTGTTAATTTTTAATGTTCAAATGTTTGACATTTGAAAGTTTCTATTATGTTAAAGTTTAGATCGTTAGCATTGTGCAGAAGAGGGCTTATGGTTAGGTTGTGAATAACCGCATGTTAATTCTCTGAGTCATGTTGCTTTGTTCATTGAGCAATAACTTTGGTAATGATAAAGCAGGAACAAGTTTGTTTCTGTGTTGTGCTAGTAGCAAACAGTCTTTTAAATATGCAATATAACTCAGTCAAATATAAACAGGTCAATTTTTATTCAACTTAAAATAAAAAAGCATATTTCTCAAAAAAATATTAAATTCACTGTGTCATAGACTAAATAAATTGGGGATTTTACATGATTTATTCAGGTAGATTCCATGAAATCAAGCCTTAACTATGCAAAAATATCATGTGTAATATTGTTACCATCATTTTTTTAAGTAAATAGCAGAAAGATTTTTAATTGTTTAATTGTTTTAATTGGCGTTTCTAGGCTGGATGGTGAAGAACTTCAGCTCTTCAGAGACACAATGAAGGTTCTGCTTGTGTCTCTACTGGGGCTTCATCTGGTCGTGGTCACGGGGTCAGATACTTTACTGCACCCTAACATTACATTTTAACTAGTCCTGGGCAATGATTAATCGTGATTAATCACATCCAATAAAAATAAAAGTTTGTGTTTGCATAATATATGTGTGTGTACTGTGTATAATTATTTTGTTTATATAAATACACACATATGCATGTATATATTTAAGAAAAATGTGTTATTTCTATATCAAATATATTTATATATAATATAAATTATGTATATATATATATATATATATGCATATATTTCTTAATACATGCATATGTGTGTATTTATATATACAAAATAATTATACACAGTACACACACATATATTATGCAAACACTTTTTTTAGTCGTTGCCCTAATTGCAATGTTTTAAATAAAGTCGTAACCCTAAGTAGTGGTCTGATCTGCTTTCTTTGACCCCTGACCCCTGACCCCAGGCACTGGTGTGAACACACGGTGGAGGAGACGGTGGAGAGGATGGTCTCGCCCCGTGTGCAGCGAGAGGTGGATTGTTCCTCGGTGTATCAGTTTAACACACAGGGCTGGAGGCTCGACGTGGACCGGATGCGGCACGAGCACGGAGGAGATGACGGCATCGCGCTTTATTACAAAGGACAGGGATCTAAAGCGTCCTGTTACATATTCAAGTGAGGAAATAACATCAGTATCCCAGCTGTCAGATCAGATACATGCCGCGATTAATAGCAGTTAATTGATCTGACAGCACTAATATACATATATACTGTGTATATATATATATTATATATAACTTTATTTATAATAAAATGTTTTGGGGAGATTGACATTATATATATTATGTCAATCTCCCCAAAACATTTTTCAATGAAAATTGCCATATTTCCGTGTTAAAAATTATTTTAAAAGCCTTATCGAATAATCACAAACAGTTGGATTATTTTTATAGTACAATGACCTTTTATACGTCAAAAGATCAAGTATAATTTGATTTCTCAGTTCATGACCCCTTCAATTTATTAAATATTTTGTTGAAATAAAATCACAGTCTTTCAAAAACATGGCCATTTCAAAATCAAAAGAATTTTTTTTTCATAAAATGTTTTAATAGACATTTTTTCATAAACATTTTTTTTTTGCCTCAAAATTCTAATTATTGTAATTAAGTTAAAAAATGTTAAGAACATGTTTTATTAATGTTTTAAATTACTTATCGTGCTATTTACATTTCAATGTGTAATTAAACTGAGAAAAATGACCCACATATTTTTACCACAGCATGTTGTGATGTCTCATCATACTGTATGTGTGTGTGTGTGTTTGTCTCTTAGACCTCCAGACATTGAGACGGAGACGGTGAACCGGACGCTCAGACAGTGTTGTGAAGGCTGGGCCGGCCCGCACTGCTCACAGGGTGAGATATCACACGCCTGTAGTCTTTGGGGGTCATCGGATATTAAATATGTTTTACAAGTCGGACAAATTTTGGAGACTATGGAAACCTTGCATTCTTTTCTACAGAAACTTTGACCACCTACTATGGGCTTTATTTCTTTTCCTTTTTCTGTCATGTGTCTGAATAATATGCAGGAAGAGACGTATACTTTTTTATATGTAGTTGTTCATCTGTCAGCGCTTTGGGGTTTGTTTGTCTGTTCATTGATGTTATTGTATGTCTGTATTATTTGAAAATCAAAATAAATAATGAAATTTTTTTTTTTTGAATGTTGTTGATATGTTATTTTCTCTGTACGCACAGAGAACGTCTTCTTCATGCATGTTATGGTGATATGCATGTTGTGTGTCTCTGTGTGCAGGAGTGGGTGCCAGGGGTCAGTGTTTCTCCACCTGGACGTGTGAGGAGTTTCCCGGGGTTCATAACTCGTCCCTCATGGCACTGGAGCAGTGTTGCAGTAACCTGTGGGGATTGAGCTGGAGAAACGCATCCGATCAGACGTGTCTGTCGTGCACATACACACTCCTGCCAGGTTACTAGTGTTCTTCACATCCCTCAATAGATGCTTACGCTTTAATTTAAAGTGCACCTGTTATGCTTTTTGCGGAAAGAACGCTTCATAATAGCTGTTTATATAGTTTGTGAATGTAAAAGGTCTACACAGTTTCAAAGATCAAAGTGCAGATAAATAAAATTATTGTCTCCCAAAAGATAGAACTATTAACTATGACTTTTGCCTCAATAATCTTCTAATTACTCATTATTAATAGTTAGTAAGGTAGTTGTTACGTTTAGGTATTAAGGGATGTAGAATATGGTCATGCAAAATAAGGCATTAATATGTTCTTTATAAGTACTAATAAACAGCCAATATCTATCTAATAAGCATGATAATAAGCAACTAGTTAGTGAGAACTGGACCCTAAACTAAAGTGTGACCGAAAGAACTGATTCTGAACTGAAGCGAGTCATCAGCAATTCCAGTCTCACTTCCTGCTGAATCTGTAGGTGTGTAACTAATTAGCATAATGCCCGTCTCTGGTCTTGATTGGCTGAACAGCATCTCTTAGCTCCGCCCTCAAACACTGTAGTTTATCTGAGACTGGAAGAGTTTGGTTCGTGTTGTTCGTGTCGAGAAGACGCTGTTTTCTGAGATTGATACTGTAAAACCCACGCCATCGTTACTGTTCGTATCACTGTGATCAACAGCTGAGATTCAGATATGATCATGAGTGTTTGGATTCTGACCAATCAGAGCAGAGCAGCTCTCAGAGAGGCGGGGCTTAGAGAGACTGAATCTTCAAACCAAGCGTTTCAGACACTGAGAGGAAAGAGCTGATGCTGCAGTGGAGATTATGAGTAAATTAAAGTGTTTTTGAGCTTGGATGAATGTGAATCTGTTGTAGGAGACTCTAAAACAACATTAGCAACCCTTTATATGCACATTTATAAATATAAAATTTCCATTATTTTCAATCACAAATTTTTAACATTAACGTAATGTGAAGCATATTTGTAATTCATACATAAATGAAACAGGTCAGATTTCTGAAAATAGTTCTAATAAGTGGAATGTGTTTAAAAATAAACAATAACCAGGTTTCCATATTATAAAAATATAATTACACTGTAACAATGACACCTTAAAATAAAGTGTAACCGAAATTTTATATGCAATTCAAACACATCTTTGTTTTGCACTCGTTTATTTCAGATGACGCAAATTCTGAATCAAGATGCACCCATTGGTTGCACTACATTTTCTAAATGTCACAATCATTTGTTGACAAACAAGTATTCATGTCAACTTGGTCGGCAGATTTGAACATTGATGTCACACATAAAGAGTGGGATCGTATTTTGTGAAAACACTAAGAGGGTTTCAAGAGACATTCAAATTAGATTAATCCAGTATAAGATTCTTAATCGATTTTATTGGACTCCGACCCGGCTGTTTAGGCTGAAGCTGAGGGATAATGCACACTGCTGGAAGTGCTGCAGCTCGGAAGGGACTCTTTCTCATCTGCTCTGGGAATGTCCCATGATTAAGAACTATTGGCTAAAGATTCATGATTGCATTGAAAACATTACCCGGATTAGCTTGGAGTTTTGCCCGAGGCTGTATGTTTTAAATGATCCACAAATGACATCGAACTGTGGAGCAGCGGACTTTATTCAGACCAGTATAATGGTGAACCCTCTTTCCAGGAGTGGAGCACGGAGTTGGCAAAAGTGGCATTTTATACAGACCTCTACATGCTTTGCAAGTGGGAAAACCTGCAAAATCGGCAGTGTATCAAATACTTGTTCTCCCCACTGTATTGCTACCAGATGAGAGGTTTTTTTTTTTTCTATCTGATTTCTATTACCTCTTTTGGCTTAATCGTTTGATTTTTTTATTCAAAAATGTATCATCACTATGGGATATATGTTAAGATGTCAATTGTAATGTTGACTACAATGTAACAGTGGTGTTCAAAAACTCAATAAAATACTAATTACAAAAAAAAAAAAAAAAAAAAAGTATTCATTACTTCAATGAGCTCATTGTTTCTGCATTAAATTATTACATCGTTTAAATGAATAAATTTTTAGCTAACTGTGATTTTGTATGTACATTTCTGAAATACATAGGCTAACTTAGACAGTTTCCTCTGATAACAGATCACTCTCATTTTCTGTAAAGCTGCTTTGAAATGATGTGTATTGTGAAAAGCGCTATACAAATAAACATGAATTGAATTGTATTTATTTGAATGTGTTTCTGTGTCTCTCCCCTCAGACGTCAGGTCTTCTCCGGTGATTCGTGGCGTTCGTGACCCGCAGGCGTCCGGCACCTGTATGAGTTGGGGCGGGACACACTACCGTACCTTTGACCGGAAACACTTCCACTTCCAGGGCAGTTGCACGTACCTGTTGGCCTCATCCACAGACGGGACCTGGGCCGTATACACCAGTTCAGTGTGGGACACTGTGGGACACTGTCGCAAGGTACAAACACACACTCGCTGTGAGTTTTATATTCCCACAAACGCCTGTTTAGAAGTCAGCATGATCTCAAAATGGACCATATGTTTAAAGTCAAGTCAAGTCTCCTTCATTTATACAGCGCTTTTTAAACATACAGATTTTTCAAAAGCAGCTTTACAGTGATAAAGGAAATTACAGTAACAGAGATTGTTTTGGCTTTACAGCAGCTCTAGAATAAAATTATTGTCCAGCTAAAGTAAGTTTTTGATTGATTCACTTCCGTTGTAAAAATCATTAGTTATTAACTTACAACACTGTTTTACATTAAAACTTTGAATGCGTTCTTAACTTAAAGGAGAACTCCGGTCAATTTTAACATTGAGCTCATTTTTTTGTACATTTGGAGTGCTGTCAATACAGAGAACAACGACAAAAATCGGTGTTGCCTACACCGAGTTATTCTATTTTTAAAATTTGCACCCTATTGACTTCAATGGGGCAAGTAGTAAGCCTGCTTTTTAGCCTCTTAACATCCTTTAAGTGTCATTACAAGTGCACAGAAAATGTGAGTGATTCCTTCCGAGTGAACACGAGTGGATCTGACTGCAGTAGATGTTAGAGATATTAATAAAAATGAAGTTAATTCAGCCAGCGCTCATACCTTTGTTTACATCCTGTTTTCGGTGGAAGGCCATAGTAATCGATTGTCGAGTTCACGCGCGTGATCATAGGTACTAAACCTATGCGCGTGAACTCGACAATCGATTACTATGGCCTTCCACCGAAAACAGGATGGTCTTTTAGTGCATAATTTATCGGTTGATGTTATAAACATATTTTACCTTAAAAAATATTCATAATCTTTTATCAAAATGTACCATTTTTCCTAAAGACTTCAAATTCAAATTAATTCCTCATGGATAAAATCAAGTCCTTCATTATGTTTCTTGTTTAATATATCCAGTTTTATTCTAAAATACATCATAGGCTATTTGGAGGAAAAATTGGTTGCAATTTCATGTCCATATGTTTATATTGTTGCAAAGAATCATTTTATGGTATAACTGCAAAATTTTCCCAAAGGCTTATCGGTAGCATTACTTAAAGCCTTAATTTATAATGCATTATAAAGGCATTTTATTATAATGAATAATGCATTAAATCTTTTCTGCATTATAATATTTGCAGATTCCTTGTTATATCTAAAAATTGGTTGTTTGCCATGTGTTTTATGCATTATACTTTCTAAAGGTGCAACAATGAATACAGTAGATAAGTATTATAATGCATTATAAGGTGCATCACAAGGCATAATTAATGCATTCAAAATACTTTTATAAAATAAAGGTTTTAAGTAGTGTCCATAGTAAATTAATTCCTCATTGGTAAAATCAAGTCCTACATTTTATTTATTGTTGAATATATATATATATATATATATATATATATATATATATATATATATATATATATATATATAGTTTTACTCCAAAATACATCTTATTGGAAGGTACAATTGGTTGCAAAAGCCATTTCATGTTTACTTGAGATCTTCAACATGTTGAAATTGTATCAGAGTTTTAGTTTAAAGTTTTAAGCTGTACGATTAGCACCAGGAAACTTGATTTGTGTCTTTGTTTGTGACTCAAAGATCGGCCAATTCAAGAAAATTATCTTATAATCTCATCTCAGAACACAACACTCATCTTTTGCATCTGGTTTCAAGTTGTTCAAGGTCATTATGAACAGACCGATGAACAAAACACATCACTTGTCTTAAACAGATGTGACATTTGTTTCTACAGCTGGTTTCTGTTGGTCATTGCATGAGAAATCCATGAAACCATCAAGCTGGAAACTTGGCAGCTTATCTTGAACCTCAATGATACAGAAAGTGTAATTGGTTTTGGGAGTTTGGGATGTTATTATATTGATTATGGTTGTTGATTGACAGGTGGTCGTCTTGTCTGTTGTTTATGTGGTTTGTTCTGTGTTTTAGGGTCTGCGGATGATGTTGGGTCTTGGCTTGGTCTCTATTCACAAAGGAAACATGACGGTTAATGGTTTATCTCTACCGCAGGGTGAACCGCTCTTCCAAAACGGTAAGAGACGCTTTATTCCTGATACTATATTATCTTCTGTATTGCAGCTGAAAAACTCATCCTTAAACAGTGGCATACATTTTATTTTATTTTTTTCAGTTATATTTCAATAAACATTATTTTTTTAAATAGTTTAAATACAAGTTAATTTAGTTTAAAAGTTAATTTTTAGTAGTTAAAATGTTTTTAATACTTTTTAATAGTTAAATTTTTTTTTAGGAGAGTATATTTACCCATACTTATATTTAGGATATTTATTTATTTATTAAACTTGTTTCATTTATATTTAATGATATATCTGTTCTAATGGTTTTTGGGTCTGCCTACATAATTTATCTTCGGAATACATAGTTGCAATATGTTTTATTTTGTCTTCTTTAGTGTAATATTTGTTTTTCTCCTGTTTATGCTGCTGTAACTTCTACATTTCCCCTTGGGGATAAATAAGGTTTTTATCTATCTTAGTTAACAATGATTACACGGTTTGGGGTGTGACTTCCTGTTTCCTGTTCATGTTATTGGCTAAGTATCTGTGTATGAAATATACTGAAGTGTGTTTCTGGTGACGTGTGTGTGTCGTCAGGAGTCAGCGTTCACTGGCTGGGTGACTTTGTGTTTGTGGAGAGCGGTTTGGGCGTCAGACTGAAGTTCGACATGGAGAACACCGTCTACCTCACCGTCACCGCAGAACACCTCGCAGCCACTAGGGGGCTTTGCGGCGTTTACAACAACAACCCAGATGGTATGAACGTTTGGCTTGGTTTGGAAAGATTGCATAAATAAAGTTAACAAATTCTGACATATTCTTTCTACTGCATTTTGAGTGTATGTTTTAATGCATTCCTACACTTAAAAGAAAAAGTTAATTTAGAAATTGCTAGTAAAATTCACACATAATCACATTTACATTTATGCATTTGGCAGACGCTTTTTTACATTGCATTTTAAGGTACACATTTACATTCTTATCAGTTCCTGCTTTCCCTGGGAATCAAACCCATGACCTTGGCGTTGCAAGCACCAACGCTCTACTGTTTGAGCTAATCTTTAATCTTTGTACCGTTTACAACTTATTGTACATTTTAACATTTACATTTTCTGCAGACGACTTCACTACCAGTGGTGGAAGTGTGTCTCAGTACGCCGCCAGCTTTGGAAACTCATGGCGTGTACAAGATCAGCAAGGCCAGGTGGGACACGATCTCCTTAAGTATTTACATACAATTTGATTGATCAAAAAAAGAGGCAGCAAGGCTACTAAATAGAATTAGCTATGTTTGCATAATCATGTATTTTTAAAAAGTCCTTATACCCTGTTTTGGATGTAAGCATACAGTAGTGTAGTGATGCTGCTGAGTTGTGTTGTGGTGTGTAACACAGGGGTGTAGTGATGCTGCTGAGTTGTGTTGTTGTGTTGTGTAACACAGGGGTGTAGTGATGCTGCTGAGTTGTGTTGTTGTGCTGTGTAACACAGGTGTGTAGTGATGCTGCTGAGTTGTGTGTAGTGATGCTGCTGAGTTGTGTTGTGCTGTGTAACACAGGTGTGTAGTGATGCTGCTGAGTTGTGTGTAGTGATGCTGCTGAGTTGTGTGTAGTGATGCTGCTGAGTTGTGTTGTGCTGTTGTTGTGTTGTTGTGCTGTGTAACACAGGTGTGTAGTGATGCTGCTGAGTTGTGTTGTTGTGTTGTGTAACACAGGTGTGTAGTGATGCTGCTGAGTTGTGTTGTGTAACACAGGTGTGTAGTGATGCTGCTGAGTTGTGTTTTTGTGCTTTTGTTGTGCTGTGTAACACAGGGGTGTAGTGATGCTGCTGAGTTGTGTTGTGGTGTGTAACACAGGTGTGTAGTGATGCTGCTGAGTTGTGTTGTTGTGTTGTGTAACACAGGGGTGTAGTGATGCTGCTGAGTTGTGTTGTTGTGTAACACAGTGGTGTAGTGATGCTGCTGAGTTGTGTTGTGCTGTGTAACACAGGTGTGTAGTGATGCTGCTGAGTTGTGTTGTGCTGTGTAACACAGGTGTGTAGTGATGCTGCTGAGTTGTGTTGTGCTGTGTAACACAGGTGTGTAGTGATGCTGCTGAGTTGTGTGTAGTGATGCTGCTGAGTTGTGTGTAGTGATGCTGCTGAGTTGTGTGTAGTGATGCTGCTGAGTTGTGTTGTTGTGCTGTTGTTGTGTTGTTGTGCTGTGTAACACAGGTGTGTAGTGATGCTGCTGAGTTGTGTTGTTGTGTTGTGTAACAGGTGTGTAGTGATGCTGCTGAGTTGTGTTGTTGTGTTGTGTAACACAGGTGTGTAGTGATGCTGCTGAGTTGTGTTGTGCTGTGTAACACAGGTGTGTAGTGATGCTGCTGAGTTGTGTTGTTGTGTTGTGTAACACATGTGTGTAGTGATGCTGCTGAGTTGTGTTGTTGTGTTGTGTAACACAGGTGTGTAGTGATGCTGCTGAGTTGTGTTGTTGTGTTGTGTAACACAGGTGTGTAGTGATGCTGCTGAGTTGTGTTGTGTAACACAGGTGTGTAGTGATGCTGCTGAGTTGTGTTGTTGTGCTGTGTAACACAGGTGTGTAGTGATGCTGCTGAGTTGTGTTGTGTAACACAGGTGTGTAGTGATGCTGCTGAGTTGTGTTGTTGTGCTGTGTAACACAGGTGTGTAGTGATGCTGCTGAGTTGTGTTGTGTAACACAGGTGTGTAGTGATGCTGCTGAGTTGTGTTGTTGTGCTGTGTAACACAGGTGTGTAGTGATGCTGCTGAGTTGTGTTGTTGTGCTGTGTAACACAGGTGTGTAGTGATGCTGCTGAGTTGTGCTGTGTAACACAGGTGTGTAGTGATGCTGCTGAGTTGTGTTGTTGTGCTGTGTAACACAGGTGTGTAGTGATGCTGCTGAGTTGTGTTGTGTAACACAGGTGTGTAGTGATGCTGCTGAGTTGTGTTGTTGTGCTGTGTAACACAGGTGTGTAGTGATGCTGCTGAGTTGTGTTGTTGTGCTGTGTAACACAGGTGTGTAGTGATGCTGCTGAGTTGTGTTGTGTAACACAGGTGTGTAGTGATGCTGCTGAGTTGTGTTGTTGTGTTGTGTAACACAGGTGTGTAGTGATGCTGCTGAGTTGTGTTGTTGTGTTGTGTTGTGTAACACAGGTGTGTAGTGATGTTGCTGAGTTGTGTTGTGTAACACAGGTGTGTAGTGATGCTGCTGAGTTGTGTTGTTGTGCTGCTGAGTTGTGTTGTTGTGCTGTGTAACACAGGTGTGTAGTGATGCTGCTGAGTTGTTGTGTTGTGTAACACAGGTGTGTAGTGATGCTGCTGAGTTGTGTTGTGTAACACAGGTGTGTAGTGATGCTGCTGAGTTGTGTTGTTGTGCTGCTGAGTTGTGTTGTTGTGCTGTGTAACACAGGTGTGTAGTGATGCTGCTGAGTTGTGTTGTTGTGCTGTGTAACACAGGTGTGTAGTGATGCTGCTGAGTTGTTGTGTTGTGTAACACAGGTGTGTAGTGATGCTGCTGAGTTGTGTTGTTGTGCTGCTGAGTTGTGTTGTTGTGCTGTGTAACACAGGTGTGTAGTGATGCTGCTGAGTTGTGTTGTTGTGCTGTGTAACACAGGTGTGTAGTGATGCTGCTGAGTTGTGATGCTGCTGAGTTGTGTTGTTGTGTTGTGTAACACAGGTGTGTAGTGATGCTGCTGAGTTGTGTTGTTGTGTTGTGTTGTGTAACACAGGTGTGTAGTGATGCTGCTGAGTTGGGCCACAGCTGTGATCTCTCGAGGGACGTTTCTCTACGCCGCGATGCAGAGACAGCGTGTCATCGTCTGAAGGAAAGCCCCTTCTCACACTGCCATCACCAGGTCAGGTCAATCTCACCAAGTGAGATTAGATGCATAAAAATGTATGTTTTATTTAAAATATTTAGTTATTGGAGGTTTGCATAGTATTCTGATTCTGCATTTCACAGATTTCATTCATTTTGAGGAATATTGAATCTTTTTTGTGTGCAAGTGAGATGAGTAAATGCTCACATTTAGTCTAGAGCTACAATAACCATCCTTATTTGAAAAAGTAACTCAGATATTTTGTTGTAAATTTTAAAAGTAATGCATTACTTTACTAGTTACTTGAAAAAGTAATCTGATTACGTAACTCAAGTGACTTGTAATGAGTTACACTCAACACTGTTCCTGACTGACATCTGGCCCTTCGCTCAGGTGGATCCCGGCCCGTATATCGACACGTGTCTGTATCTGTACTGCAGTCTGGATGTGAGCGAGAGAGAGACGGCGCTGTGCGATACGCTAGCCAGCTACGTGCGCGAGTGTGCAACGCAACACGTCATCATCCGCTGGAGGGCCGCCGGCTTCTGTGGTAATAATCATAATATTTACTTCGTCCTAAACTGACTTCTGTTGGCGCTAAAAGAATCTCTTGGATAACATTAGAATATAGTTTAAAATATAAAAACAAAAGCTAATCATTAAAATAGTAATATATTTTTTTTTATATATATATATATATAGATAGATAGATAGATAGATAGATAGATAGAGACTTTACTAAATAAAAAAAAAATTGATTTCTTAAAGTTGAACCAAGTTTTGTGGCATTAAAAAATTACTTTGAAATCCTTAAAGCAGCTGAAAAAATAGTTTAATGTTATTATTTTTATACTGTTGTTTTTATGTATTTCAGATACATGTTTTATGGATACATAGATAAAACATAGTTAAGAATAAATAAATAAAAAATGATAAAAATGGATAGGTGAACAAGAGAAATACGGCGGTATCTCTCTCGAATAAATAAAAATGAAATTAGATTAAAATAAATAATTTAAAATTAAATTAAATTAACATTATTTATTTATTTAAAATAAATACATAGATTAAAATAAATAAATAAATACAAATTACATTAAAATAAATTAGATTAAAATAAATAAATTATTAAAATAAATAGATACAAATGATGTTAAAATAAATATAAATAAAAAATAATAAACAAACCTGTCTCTAAATACATTATATATATATATATATATATATATATATATATATATATATATATATATATATATATATATATATATATATATATATATATATATATAATGTATTTATTATATTTTATTATTTTTTATAATTATTTTATTTTGTTTATAATTTTTTTATTTATATTTATATATGTATATTTCTCTCTTTCTATGCATGCTACATGTATTGTGTTTGTTTAACAATGATAATGCCTGTTATTTGCAACGGTAAAAACAGAGTAAAGTCGTTGTTGTTGTGTGTCCGTCTGCAGAGCGTGTGTGTCCGCGCGGTCAGGTGTTCTCGGACTGCGTGTCGTCCTGTCCTGCGAGCTGCTCGTCTCCCGGTCCTCCGCCGTCGGGTCAGTGTCGGGACGAGTGTGTGGGGGGGTGCGAGTGTCCTCCGGGTCTGGTCCTGCACGCGGGTCAGTGTGTGCGACGGATCGACTGTCCCTGTTTCCACCGGCGCCGCACGTACAGCGCAGGACAAGCCATCAGACAGAGGTGCAACACATGGTGGGTCCAACAGAGGCGACTGGTGGAGTCTGACGGAACGACTGATTCCAGTTCGCATGGATCCACGGAAACGACTAATAATTCTGTATTATGCTGCCAGACAAGTAATTTGGCGATGTTAAAGAAAGAAAGACCGCTCTGCGCACATATACAGTTAAACCAACAATTATTCAGACACCAGATTTCATTTTTTATATTTTTCACTAGTGTGATCAGGACACTATAGTTCATTTATGTAAGTGAGGAGAGCAAAATAAAGTAAACCGTGACATATTATACTCAAATAATTCTTCATACAAGTACAAATTTATTAAAATTTGGGACCAAAAATGATTGGGACACTTTGAGCTGATCATGTTTTGCTGAAGTGTTTTGTCTTTAATTGCTAATGCTCTTTTTACACACAGACTGAACACAATGAAGCATTGCTTGGTGATTGGTTGAGCTAAACTGGTATTATCTAATTGTGTAGTTAAATTTAACAGCTGACAGATATTCAACATAATTCATGTGTGAGACAGTCTAACGAAGGACGGACAAAACCAGTCAAATATCAACTGAGTTCTGCTCATATTTTATTACCATTTTCTAAACTATAGCGAATAAACTGTGATAATGAGAGAAATGTTGAAGGTGTCTGAATACATTTTGGTTTGACTGTATATTGAAACGCACAGATCGATAGACTAAACACATGATATGCATGTTCATGCCGTCACTGGTTTCACAGATTCACGTTTTTGAAGTTTACACAGAGATGAGAACGTTTTAAAAAAAATTCTAAACTTGCACCTTGGAGCCTGTTTCAAAGTTAGCGTTCTCGAGCTCCAAACACTGGTGTCGTGCAAATGAACGTCCAGAACACATTAAAAGTTTCTGTTGTTAGTTAGAACGGTACTGTGTAAGCGGCCCATAAGTTAAAGGGTTAGTTCACCCAAAAATTCTGTCAGTAATTACTCACCCTCATGTTGTTCCAACTCTGTAAGACCATAAACCTTAAGTTTATCAAGTGACGAGAATACTTTTTGCGCACAAAAAGTATTCTCGTCGCTTGATAAACTTAAGGTTGAGCCACTGGAGTCACTTGGACTATTTTAACGATGTCTTTACTAACTCTTCTGGGTCGGCAGATATCGATTACAGAGAAGCCTATGGAGGAGTGAGACAGCTCTCAGATTTAATCAGAAATATCTTAATCTGTGTTCTGAAGATGAAGGAAAGTCTGACGGGGTTGAACAACATGAGGGAGAGTAATTACTGACAGAGTTTTCATTAGTGGGTGAACGAACCCTTTAATAACTAATGATCTTTGCAACGGAAGTGAATCAATCAAAACTTAACTTTATCTGGACAATAACTTTATTCTAGAACTGCTGTAAAGCCAAAACAATCTCTGTTACTGTAATCTCCTATTATCACTGTAAAGCTTTCCTGTAGCTCAAACAGTAGAGCGTTGGCGCTTGCAACACTAAGGTCATGGGTTTGATTCCCAGGGAGAACTGGTAAGAATGTAAATGTGTGCCTTGAAATGCAATATACGTTGCTTTGGATAAAAGCATCTGCCAAATGAGTAAATGTAAATGTGAAGCTGCTTTGAAACGATCTGTATTGGTAAAAGCGCTCTATAAATGAAGCTGCCGTGAAGGTTCCTGTTGCGTTCTCACTGGTGTGTGTGTGTTGCAGTGTGTGTGGAGCCGGTCAGTGGGAGTGTTCTGCTGAGAGATGTGAAGCTCAGTGCGCTGTGATCGGAGCGATGCACGTCACAACCTTCGACCAGAAGAGATTCAGCCTTCAGAGCGGAGACTGCCAGTTCACAGCCGTCGAGGTCAGTCACTGAGGAGACCCGGGGTGTGTGTGTGTGTGTGTGGAGGGACTGGGAGGGATTTGAGATCATCTGTGTGTGTTTGAGATCATCTGTATGTGTTTGGAGTGATCTGAGATCATCTGTGTGTGTTTGAGATCATCTGTATGTGTTTGGAGTGATTTGAGATCATCTGTGTGTGTTTGGAGTGATTTGACATCATCAGTGTGTGTGTGGAGGGATTTGAGATCATCTGTGTGTGTTTGGAGTGATTTGAGATCATCGGTGTGTGTGTGTTTGGAGTGATTTGAGATCATCGGTGTGTGTGTGTTTGGAGTGATTTGAGATCATCGGTGTGTGTTTGGAGTGATTTGAGATCATCTGTGTGTGTGTGTTTGGAGTGATTTGAGATCATCGGTGTGTGTTTGGAGTGATTTGAGATCATCGGTGTGTGTGTTTGGAGTGATTTGAGATCTTCTGTGTGTGTTTGGAGTGATTTGAGATCATCTGTGTGTGTTTGGAGTGATTTGAGATCATCGGTGTGTGTTTGGAGTGATTTGAGATCATCTGTGTGTGTGTGTGTTTGGAGTTTGGAGTGATTTGAGATCATCTGTGTGTGTTTGGAGTGATTTGAGATCATCGGTGTGTGTGTGTTTGGAGTGATTTGAGATCATCGGTGTGTGTTTGGAGTGATTTGAGATCATCGGTGTGTGTGTTTGGAGTGTTTTGAGATCTTCTGTGTGTGTTTGGAGTGATTTGAGATCATCGGTGTGTGTGTTTGGAGTGATTTGAGATCTTCGGTGTGTGTTTGGAGTGATTTGAGATCATCGGTGTGTGTGTTTGGAGTGATTTGAGATCATCTGTGTGTGTTTGGAGTGATTTGAGATCATCGGTGTGTGTGTTTGGAGTGATTTGAGATCATCGGTGTGTGTGTTTGGAGTGATTTGAGATCTTCTGTGTGTGTTTGGAGTGATTTGAGATCTTCTGTGTGTGTTTGGAGTGATTTGAGATCATCGGTGTGTGTGTTTGGAGTGATTTGAGATCTTCTGTGTGTGTTTGGAGTGATTTGAGATCATCGGTGTGTGTTTGCAGGATTTCGTGGACCAGAAGCTCAGCGTGGGCATCAGTGCAGGACAGTGTTCAGGAGGATCTGCTGGGTGTCTGAGAGAGCTGAGGGTCACTGTGCTGACGACTACACTCACGCTCACTGACTCAGGTCATACATCTCTTTCTTCATCTGTCCATCCACCCATCCATCCATCTATCTGTCCATCCATCCATATATCCATCCCTCCATCATCCATCTGTCCATCCATCCATATATCCATCTGTCTCTTCACCCATCCATCCATCCATATATCCATCTGTCTCTTCACCCATCCATCCATCCATATATCATGCTCTCTTTTCTCTTCATCCATCCATCCATCCATCCATCCAATTGTCTTCATTCATTCATTCATTCATTCTTTCATTCATTCATCTAGATCTAGATTCTTATCTAGATTTATTTATACACAAATGTATATGTATTTAATTTCACTCTAGTTACTTTTATCTTCCACAAAGCTTTACCATACAATATAAAACAGATATTGCCACAACAACATAAAACAGCAAAAGAAAAGTCCTCAAGAAGACTGTAAATCTGTAATCTCAGGTTCAGTGCTGGTGAACGGTCAGCGAGAGCTTCTGCCGGTGATCACAGGAGATCTGATGGTCCGAAAGGCTTCCTCGAGTGTTCTGCTGATCCAGGCGTTCGGGGCTCGACTGATGTGGCATCTGGACGGGCCTCTTCTCCTCATCACCCTACAGCCGGGGTTTGCTCATAAGGTACCACAGTAACACACTGATCTCTTCAGTCTTTATTTATTTACAGATTCTAATAATAGAATATGGATTCTAAAGGCCCGTTCACACCAAGGACGATAAAGATATAGTTCTAAAAATCGTTCTCAATATTAAAGGGGTGGTTGATTGTGATTTCTCTTTTCTAACTGTAGTTAGTGTGTAATGTTGCTGTTTGAGCATAAACAACATCTGCAAAGTTACGACGCTCAAAGTTCAAAGCAAAGGGAGATATTTTATTTGACAAAAAAAACGACTGATAGGGACTACACAAGCTTCCTCCCGGGTTAGTGACATCACTAACCCTAAAATTTACATAAATCCTGCCTCGCAACAAATGGCTCTAAATGACTCTTCTAAGAACAAGCTCTTGTAGCTCCCCCCCCTGTGCCGGGAGCAGCAGCTCATTTGCATTTAAAGAGCCCACACACAAAACGATGCATTTTTTTAAATATAAAAAATGATCTGTGGGGTATTTTGAGCTAAAACTTCACACTCTGGGGACATCAGAGACTTATTTTACATCTTGTAAGAAGGGGCCCTTTATATGGAGTTAACACCACAGCTATAATGATAACGATATTTAGAAACGATATCGTTGGGTTCACTTTTGGAAAGATTTGTTTTCCAGCTGTTGAACAATAAAACACTGACAGCCAATCAGAATCCATTGTAATTTAAGGGCTCACGCATTTAAAATGGAAGACGACATATCAGAGAAGTTAATCGCCGAGGTGCAGAAAAATCCACCAGTGTTTGACAAGTGAAGTTTCTTTGAAAGAAAATGGATATGGAAAACAATCGTTCATACCCTCTGAATAAACGGTGAGAAGTTTTACTCGTTTCGACAACATTGTCTTGCTTTCTTTGAAGTTGCGGTGAAAAAGACTAGGTGTTGTTTTTATTCCACTATATTGACTGCGTCAGCTAAATTCACGGTTAGATTATTAGATTGATAACACAAGTTTCACTCAAAACACAGCATGCTGAGGACATCTGCTGGTTAAAGCCGTGTAAATGCAACAAGAACAGCAAAAACAACATTGTACGATGACGTTGTACACACTTTGAAACCGCAGCGCGCAAGAATAAACAGACCGTTATCGTTCGTTGGTGTGGACGCAAATATAGTTATCGTTATAGTTATCGTTATAGATATCGTTCTTGGTGTGGACGCAAATATAGTTATCGTTATAGTTATCGTTATAGATATCGTTCTTGGTGTGGACGCAAATATAGTTATCGTTATAGATATCGTTCTTGGTGTGGACGCAAATATAGTTTTCGTTATAATTATCGTTATCGTTATAGATATCGTTCTTGGTGTGGACGCAAATATAGTTATCGTGTGGACGCAAATATCGTGATCGTTATAGTTATCGTTCTTGGTGTGGATGCAAATATAGTTATCATTATAGTTATCGTTATAGTTATTGTTCTTGGTGTGGACGCAAATATAATTATTGTTATGGTTATCGTTATAGTTATCGTTCTTGATGTGGACGCAAATATAGTTATTGTTATGGTTATCGTTATAGCTTATTGTTCTTGGTGTGGACGCAAATATAGTTATTGTTATGGTTATCGTTATAGTTATTGTTCTTGATGTGGACGCAAATATAGTTATCTTTATAGTTATCGTTCTTGGTGTGGACGCAAATATAGTGATCGTTATAGTTATCTTTATAGTTATCGTTCTTGATGTGGACGCAAATATAGTGATCGTTATAGTTATCTTTATAGTTATCGTTCTTGATGTGGACGCAAATATAGTGATCGTTATAGTTATCGTTCTTGGTGTGGACGCAAATATAGTTATTGTTATGGTTATCGTTATAGTTATCGTTCTTGATGTGGACGCAAATATAGTTATCGTTATTGTTATTTTTATCGTTCTTGGTGTGGACACAAATATAGTTATCGTTATAGTTATTGTTCTCGGTGTGAACGGCCCTTAACAATAGAATTTGGTAGCTGAGGCTAACTCAACTAGCAGGTTGGTCATGTGACCGTTTGTTGTGATGTCAGGTTCGAGGATTGTGTGGCACTCTGACCTGGAGTCAGCATGATGATTTCACCACACCTGAGGGTGATGTCGAGAACAGCGTGTCCTCGTTTGCCGCCAAATTCAGAACGGGCTCCTGCCCTTTGCCCTCAGCGATGACCTCTGACCCCTGCGGGACGTACACCCAGCGGAGACAGTACGCAGAGAGTGTGTGCTCTGTGATTCACAGCTCAGTGTTTCAGGTCAGTGTGCTTTGGGTTACATTTACATTTAGAATAGTATAGACTAGAAAAGGTAAGTGCTTGTATTAATTGGTCAGGTGCTGATGGAAAGTGTGTGTGTCTTGCAGGCGTGTCATGACGTGGTGGACCGAGAGCCGTACATGCGTGTGTGTCTCAGTGAAGTGTGTGGCTGCGACCTGCAGAAGTCGTGCCAATGCATCGTCCTCGCAGCTTACGCCCGTCAGTGTGCCCAGGAGGGGGCGCCGGTCAGCTGGAGGAATCACACATTCTGCTGTAAGAAGCGCTTTAATGTTAAGATGTTACATGTTAATAGTGCAGGGCAACGATTAATCACATCCAAAATAAAAGTTTGTGTTTACATAATAGTACATGTGTGTGTAGTGTATAGTTATTTTGTATATATAAATACACACACATATGCATGTATATATTTAAGAAATATTTGCATGTATATAAGGTATTTATATTTATACATCATTTATATTATATTTAAATATAAACATTTTATATATAAATAACACTGAAATATATACATGCATGTGTGTATTTATATATACAAAATAATTATACACAGTATACACATATATTATGTATACAAACTTTTATTTTGGATGCAATTAATCAAAGGCGAATATTATTTAATATTATTCTTATTCTGATTCCTTATCATCATAAATATTATTATTAATATAAATTAATAATTTATATATATATATATATATATATATATATAAAGGTCAAAGTGGTTAAGTTTGACATTCTGCTGCTGTAGGAAATTTTAATCTTAAGATGTTAATATTACATGTTAATATTATTTTTGAAATGTGGGTAACACTTTATTTTACAGTGTTGTTACACGTGACATGCAGTTACTGTAGAAATAACTAAATTATGCATAATTACATGCAATTACATGCTAACCCAAAACAAACCCTCATCCTAACCCTAACCCTGTAGTAAGGACTCAGTACTTACACTGTAACACTGACACCTTAAAATTATTATTTATTCAATATTTATATTATTTAATATAATTATTCATATATTTTAATGAAATATATTATGTAATATATCATTGTAGCATTTTTATAATAATATATAATAAATGATATGTATTATGTTTGTTAGTAATATGATCTATATTTTTTATATTAATATTATTAACATTATTTAGCATATATATATATATATATGAATTACATAATATATTTAATGTTATAATACAATTGAATATATAATAATATATATTATTAAAAATAATATTAATATTTAATATTATATATGATAGTGTTAAATGTGGCACAAGACATATGAGAGCTGTTCAAATGCGTCCCCAGAGCCGAGAGAAATGTTGATTATAAATATCAGAAGTAGTGATAGAAGCTCAGGTGTGTGTTCCTCTCCTGCAGCGGTGCAGTGCTCTGGAGGACAGGTGTATCAGGAGTGCGGGCGTCCGTGCGGATCGTCCTGTGCCGATCTGTGGAGCGGATGGAGCTGTGAGGGGGACGAGGGCGAAGGGAACTGTGTGCCGGGGTGTCAGTGTCCCAACGGACTGGCACAGGACAGTCAGGGTCAGTGTGTGCCTGTCCACATGTGTCCCTGCACATACGGAGGCCAGATCCATCCCGCGGGAAGCACCAGACAGAAGAACTGCAACAGCTGGTAGGAAAAACACAGCTACCGATTCTCACTCATGAGGGGCGACGTGAAGCTATTACGATAATTATATTGTACAAGTATTTATTCCTCATGGTAGTAATATTAGCTTCATTTATGCTGGGGTTTTTTTCCTTTATGCAACATAGAATCGGTCTGTCTGCCCGTCGTCCCCATTAAGGGTTTTATGGTGGTGGTGTGAAAAGCATCATGTCTGTTTTATGGCTCTTTATGGTTTTGGGGGGCAGATTATTATCACCTGCACTCTGATAACACAGCAAATGTTCATCAGAAAATCACCTTTGTACTCAAACTAATGCATGTACAGTATGTGGACCAAAGAGGAAAGCACAAAAAATCACAGACTAACAGAAACCAATGTGAAGAGCGATAAACATCTATTTTATATTCCTGCTTACATGTTTATTTATGAAATATATCAGTTGTCTTAAATTAAACGTTTCTATGATCTGATATTGGAAATAATGTAATTGCATTAATTACCTAGATTTTTACTTTTTCTGAAGACAAAGAGGTTGCTAGGGTGTTCTTTAAATTTGCTAGGCTGTTCTGTGAGGTTGCTAGGCTGTTCTGTGAGGTTGCTAGAGGTGTTCTGTGAGGTTGCTAGGCTGTTCTGTGAGGTTGCTAGGGTGTTCTTTAAGGTTGCTAGGCTGTTCTGTGAGGTTGCTAGGCTGTTCTGTGAGGTTGCTAGGGTGTTCTTTAAGGTTGCTAGGCTGTTCTGTGAGGTTGCTAGAGGTGTTCTGTGAGGTTGCTAGGGTGTTCTTTAAGGTTGCTAGGCTGTTCTGTGAGGTTGCTAGAGGTGTTCTGTGAGGTTGCTAGGGTGTTCTTTAAGGTTGCTAGGCTGTTCTGTGAGGTTGCTAGGCTGTTCTGTGAGGTTGCTAGAGGTGTTCTGTGAGGTTGCTAGGCTGTTCTGTGAGGTTGCTAGGGTGTTCTTTAAGGTTGCTAGGCTGTTCTGTGAGGTTGCTAGGCTGTTCTGTGAGGTTGCTAGGGTGTTCTTTAAGGTTGCTAGGCTGTTCTGTGAGGTTGCTAGGCTGTTCTGTGAGGTTGCTAGTGTGTTCTTTAAGGTTGCTAGGCTGTTCTGTGAGGTTGCTAGAGGTGTTCTGTGAGGTTGCTAGGGTGTTCTTTAAGGTTGCTAGGCTGTTCTGTGAGGTTGCTAGGGTGTTCTTTAAGGTTGCTAGGCTGTTCTGTGAGGTTGCTAGAGGTGTTCTGTGAGGTTGCTAGGCTGTTCTGTGAGGTTGCTAGGCTGTTCTGTGAGGGTGTTCTGTGAGGTTGCTAGGGTGTTCTGTGAGGTTGCTAGGGTGTTCTTTAAGGTTGCTAGGCTGTTCTGTGAGGTTGCTAGGCTGTTCTGTGAGGTTGCTAGGGTGTTCTTTAAGGTTGCTAGGCTGTTCTGTGAGGTTGCTAGGCTGTTCTGTGAGGTTGCTAGGGTGTTCTTTAAGGTTGCTAGGCTGTTCTGTGAGGTTGCTAGGCTGTTCTGTGAGGTTGCTAGGGTGTTCTTTAAGGTTGCTAGGCTGTTCTGTGAGGTTGCTAGAGGTGTTCTGTGAGGTTGCTAGGGTGTTCTTTAAGGTTGCTAGGCTGTTCTGTGAGGTTGCTAGGGTGTTCTTTAAGGTTGCTAGGCTGTTCTGTGAGGTTGCTAGAGGTGTTCTGTGAGGTTGCTAGGCTGTTCTGTGAGGTTGCTAGGCTGTTCTGTGAGGTTGCTAGGGTGTTCTGTGAGGGTGTTCTGTGAGGTTGCTAGGGTGTTCTGTGAGGTTGCTAGGGTGTTCTGTGAGGTTGCTAGGCTGTTCTGTGAGGTTGCTAGGGTGTTCTTGGCGGTCAGCGAGTGTGTGAGAGGTGTGAGGTATCTGATGAAGTCACTCTATGACCCACGGGCTCTGTGTCTCGGGATAGGTTGATTTCATTGCATCTCTTGTGCCTCAGATCAGCCGTCGACCCATCGACAGAATCGACAGAATCCTGTGTTCACTTAATTTTTTTAGTTTAGATTTGACTTAATCTGACTCCAATTTCAACTGATTATTAAATTTAGATTGTGTTTCTAATTGGAAACTAGTAAACCAAAGTAAAGATCCGCACACCGGGAGCTCTTCGGTGTGCGGATCTTTACTTTGGTTTACTTGTATGATATATTGGATCCAGCACCCGTACTTAATTGGGATGTGCGTGATTATACTGCTCTAATTGGAAACTAATCATAAATATTGGTTATATGTTAATTTAGATCTTTGATTATTCTGGGTATCCCGTACTTTAAATTATTTGTTCATTAGGGACCCGATATCGCATAGAAAATCACATCGGCCGGTCGTGTTTTCGTGGTGAAAATCCAGCTTTTAATGTTGTTTGTGTGTCTATGTGGTGTTTTTAATATGCTTTAAGACAAAGCATGTGTAAGTTCATAAGTCGACACCATTGCTGAGTATTTCCTCCTTAAAACTGCAGTGAACCAAAGACAGTCTCAAAAACACGCTTTGAAATCGCTGGTGTTTCTGACGTCACAAACTACCTTGTAACCAATCAGATCAACGTGTGATCGTCAACCAGTGGATCTCTGAGCTGAGTGAGTGAGTGGAGGCGGGGCTCATTTGCATATTCATAGAACCGCGCATACTAAATGAGGCGAGGGTGTCGAGTTACATTGAAGAGATTTTAAGGCATGATGAAATTTTGTTCAAGGAAAAAACATTGAAATATGTCATTTTGGTGATCAAAGATGAGTTTTAAGGGATAAATGATTGACTTATAGTTTGACCTATTCTGCCACAGATTTGCAGAAATACCAGACTCCACTTAATCTATTGGTCCTAATAATTTCAGAAGAGTCCAGAATAAATCAAATATAACATTTTATTTGTCAGGTAAAAATGTATCATGCCAATTACATAATTAAACAATTAGAATTCAGTTATTCAGAAATAATAAATACATAACATCAATTGCTCAAAGAATGAATCTAAGAGTGAGAAATGCAGACCAGACAGCGAGAGACACACAGTGTTTTTAACACACTGCATTTGTTTCTTCTGAGTACAGAATTTCTGTATGGGATATTTAGAAGAATATCAGTAACCAGACAGTTTCTGGTCTCATTGACTTCCATAGTATATGTTTTTCCTACTATGGAAGTCAATGAGACCAGAAACTGTCTGGTTACTGACATTCTTCTAAATATCTTCCTTTCTGTTCAGCAGAAGAAAGAAATTCATACAGGTTTGAAACAACATGAGGGTGAGTATATGATGACAGAATTTTCATTTTAAAGTGGAGTATCCCTTTAAATACTCAGACCAGACCAAAGGGTTTGTAAATATTTACTACACAAACACCAGGTTTCGGGGTGGAGGAAGAGGATTCTCAGATGTCTTGAAGAGACACCACCCAAAAATCTTTCAGTCTTTCTCATAATACAAGTGATTGCATTTTACCAATCACACTAAGACATTTAAAATGATACCAAACATGAAAGGGAAAAATCTATATATTCACAAGATACATCATATGTGATATATAGGCATTCGTTCGTGAACTTTCGGTGACTTGAATCAGGGATGCATAGATAAACGATGTCCTGTACTCTTTCTTTGAGGTCTTCTCTCCACGGGTGCGTTTTATTGTTTTATTGTTTTATTGCAGGGTGTTTTGTTCTCAGCTTTTGTCTTAGCTGGAAAGCCAAGTCTAACACGGGTTTATGACGGCTGATATCTAACGTGCTTCTCGTCTGGGCTTGATGTTCGGTGTGGTAATGTGGAGTTTGGCTCAGAACGATAATGAAACGCAGATTGAGATTGCACATTTATGATGTGTTTCCTTAAACATCCACACGTGTGTGTTTATGAGTAATGTATTTCTGCATGTGAAACACCTGCTCACAATTCAAATCAATAGATCTGGGGTAAACATGAAGACAGTCTTCAGTATTGTGTTTGTGGGATAATTTACAAGCAAATCTTTATGGTGTCACACACCTGTTATTAATTAATTAATTAATATATTTATTTAATTGATTCTCTTTATTTGAGATTCTCCTATACTGGTATCCCCTATACCCCCAAATGGTTTTAAGTCAGTTATTTCTATCTTTTGCTGTAGTGTGTCCGAGACGCTTGAAGAAACCTTCCTGCAAAGCTTCCTAAAAAACTATGCGCAAGTGTACCTGGACAAAAGCCGTTTTAAACGCAAAGGGTCGTTACACCATATATTGATTTGAATTAGTTAATAGAAGTTAAATCATAAATAAATTCAATTTGTGATTTTATTTTTGAAAGCATTCTCACTTTACAGCATTTTAACACAAGTGCCAGTGCTTTTCACAGTACTGTAGCTTTGCAGGAAGGTAAGTACTGTATAATAAAAGAACAGACCGCAGAAAGAGATTTATGATGGCTGTGTTGTAAAACAGATTGAAAGCAGATAGAATGAAAGAGAAGAA
>NC_140228.1:1438079-1448079 GCF_951802725.1 Rutilus rutilus
AATCACTGGATGAATCAGCATTTTTGAATGAATCTCTTAGATGATTGATTCAGTGACTCACTCAAGACTTCACTTGTTTCATTACTGGATGAATCAGCATTTTTAAAACGAATCTCTTGAATGAATGATTCAATGACTCACTCAAAGACTTCACTTGTTTCATTACTGGATGAATCTGCGTTTTTAAACGAATCTCTCGAATGAATGATTCAATGACAAATACACTTTTTAACAGTCATATCACTGCATATATGTATTGCAGTGATGTGTTTTTGAGTGTCCTGGAAATGGTAAATGACCTTTCATGACCTTCAGATCAACCCTCACCGCGTGACGTGGGCGAAGAAGAAGTGTGCGGTGATCAGTCAGGAGATCTTCAGCTCGTGTCACTCAGAAGTGCCGTACCAGCAGTACTACGACTGGTGTGTCTTTGACGCCTGCGGGTGAGAAACTGAAGGTCTTGAAGTTAAAGTTATGTCCATCATATGCTTGTACTTGTCCTCATGTGTGGTGTGTTGTGCAGGTGTGACTCTGGCGGCGACTGTGAGTGTTTGTGTACGGCTGTGGCTGCGTATGCAGAAGAGTGTAACCGCAGAGGAGCGTATGTGCGCTGGAGGTCACAGGAACTCTGCCGTGAGTCAAGTCACCTTTAAACTGTCTAGGCGCAAGTCCTCCATCTGATCTGGATACGGCCCGGATCCGGCCGACTACACGAGTCTGCTCATTGAGTTATTATTCGTGCATGTAATAGTTTGTTCTGTTGTGTCTCTGCAGCGCTGCAGTGTGAGAATGGGCTAGTTTATGAGGCCTGTGGTCCTGCCTGTTCTCCAGCGTGTCCCAGCACTCCTTCCCTCTCGGATTCTCTGTGCCGAAGCCTCTCCTGTGTGGAGGGATGTTTCTGTCCTCACGGCACCGTTCGGCACGGTAACAAAAATGTGTTTTGTTTTTATTCCACTACACTTCCGTAAACATGCACTAGACGGATGTGTTTGAGCGTCTCGGGTCCTCCCCTCCAAAACCAAGCGCTCATGTTTTAATTATGTGTGTATGCATGCATTTTTTAGTTTGCAATAGAGGGAATGCGTGTGACGTCACCGTCGGCTGGAGTGACTGCGGTTACACACACTGAGGGGCAAAAACACTGAGCGGCATCATTAGTTTCAGCGTGAATGCTGTGATAAACACACTAAACACATCTAAAAACACATCTAAAGCGAGAAAGAGCTTTGAGATCGACTGTACACCTAGATTTGTCAAGAAATCTGAGGTATATTTTTACAGACTGCTGAAAGCTTCAGAACAGAGAAGCAAATGGATCGCTGAGATTCACAGAAACAACTGGATCCAGGCAGAGAAAGGAGGATTCGTAGATTATCATTTTGTGTCAATATTCTGAATTTAGCGGTAAAATCACCCTATATACTGTATTGAGAACTCATCAATTAAACATTTACCATCGTATATTCTGCATAATTGGACATTTTTAAATAAACACTGACAAAAAACTACACAAGTTTTAGGGCTGGACGATATGATGATATATAGGCTAAAACAAGTGATCGCCCAGATTTAGACCTATATTGTATTTATATAAAGCGTTCACAGACAAATTTGCTTTATGTATTTCCCCGGCGTTGAAATCAGGCTCATATAAATGTCAGGAAACACGATTCTCGGCTGCATGTCAATATCCACGGATCACTGGATCTTTGGTAAGTTGTAAGAAACACTATATTGAGTCCAACCTTTAGTTTAAACTGATAATCGTTTGTTTTACTCTCGTTTTCATAGTTCCCCGTATTAAATCCAGTCACGCATGACGTCAATGCAAACCCTCTATAGTTACTCATGTGATTATAGTCTGTATCACGCAGGCTGTCTGATGGTGATGTGTGTCTCTCATCGGCAGGTGAGGTGTGTATTCCTCCGTCTCAGTGTCCGTGTGAGTGGGACGGGTCTTTATTCCCTGCCGGAGCAACTGTCACTCAACACTGTCAGAACTGGTCAGTTTAGAGAGTCATTGTATTATATTAGAATTCTGGGTACGTTTTACATTTATGTTGGGGGTCAAATTGACCCTATTTCAACACAATTCACGAAAACTCACACTATGAAAAACAAGCAAAAACAGTAAACCTTTAATATTAATAATTCTCAAACATTACACACCAAAAATAAACATGAGAACAAATTATTTTTAAAACTGTATTTAATGCTTTTTTAGCCAATGAATATCAACAATTGTAAAAAAAAAAGTAATAATTTGACTTTGAAATGTTTTATTTTTGTGTGCCAAATCGTGCCATTTTTGCTCTTATATTGTAGGATTCTTTGATGTTATTTTGTTGTTATTTCTGCGTTTCAGGCATACATTTATTTGGGTAAAAGTGCATAAATGTAAATGTAAATTTAAATACCCTCAGAGAGTAGTTGAGAAACTGACATAAAAAATACATCATATTGTTTCTGGGGGGTCTAAGCAGCTGCGGCTGACAATGAAATTTCTGGTCAATTTGACTCGCAAACATCATAACCGTCAGAAATTTTGCAAACGCATCCCACATCTCAGAGTGTCAAAACTTTGCAGGGATGTTCATGACCCTAAATGGGAAATTGTCTCATAAAACAAAACCCATCTTAGGTTAACCAGTATTTCCGACAACACTGCCACCACATAACACAAGGGTTAAATGTGTAATTTATGCACAAAGCTCAATAGCAAATACAATTAATTTATTTTAATTATGTCTATATTTAAATCTGTCTATATAAATTACATTACAATTTCACAAATATAATTTTGAAATTTAATTGTATATAAATGCACACAAATTGTCAGTGTGAATTCAGTAAAAATATTCAAACAATTTTAATGCACAGTATTAAAGATGAATTAAATGATTTAATTATTAATCTTTAAGTGAGTACTAGATGATATTTTGAGGGAAATGAGCATGCACAATTACATTTCTGATACAAAAAATAAAACTGTATTGCAAACATTATCTTGCAGATGTATCTCTAGTTTATTTGCATGCACTGTCTGTGTTTAAGCACCAGATTCACTAATGGCATTATGAGCATATAGACCTAAAATATCAGTGCAATTTGTAGAAAGGAAGTCAATGACTTCGTTTAAATATGCATGAGACAGTTAGAATAGATTGTGTGTATTTAGTGAATAAGATGCAGGTTTTTGCTTTGAAACACTGGTGAAACTGCTTCAGTTTTTATTCTTATCTAATAGTTTTTCTGTGATTGAATGTAAAGTTGTGTGCTGTGTTCTCCAGCTCTTGTTCTGACGGAGCGTGGCGTTGTGTTGGATCTCCGTGTCCTCCTCCGTCTCCCTGCGAGGACTCTGAGTTCCGCTGCTCTGCTGGATCTCAGCGCTGTATTCCCTCCGTCTGGCTCTGTGATAATGAAGACGACTGCGGAGACGGTTCCGATGAGGTCTGTCCGTTCACGTGTCCGCCGGGTCGGTTCCGCTGCTCCACCGGAGCCTGTTTACCGCTGGAGCTCAGGTGTAACGGGCATCCCGACTGCGCTGACCAATCAGACGAGGACTTCTGTGAGCCCGACACACCAGAACCCGGCTGTCCCGATGGAGAGTTCAGGTGTGCAAACGGACGCTGTCTGCCGGTGAGGAAAGTCTGTGATGGGAGGCTGGATTGTGGATTTGCTGATGATTCTGATGAGTACGGTATGTTTGGTTAAAAATGAAAATTAGCCCATGATTTACTCACCCTCAAGTCATCCTAGGTGTATATGACAATCTTCTTTCAGACGAACACAATCAGAGTTATATTAAAATATGTCCTGGATCTTTCAAGCTTTATAATGACAGTGAATGGCTGTTTCTGTTTTGAAGTCCATAAAAGTGCATCTATCCATCATAAAAGTGCATCTATCATGATAAAAGTGCATCTATCCATCATAAAAGTCCATCTATCCATCATAAAAGTGCATCTGTCCATCATAAGTGCATATATCCATCATAAGTGCATCTATCCATCATAAAAGTGCATCTGTCCATCATAAAAGTCCATCTATCCATCATAAAAGTGCATCTGTCCATCATAAGTGCATCTATCCATCATAAAAGTGCATCTGTCCATCATAAGTGCATCTATCTATCATAAAAGTGCATCTATCATGATAAAAGTGCATCTATCCATCATAAAAGTGCATCTGTCCATCATAAAAGTGCATATATCCATCATAAAAGTGCATCTGTCCATCATAAAAGTGCATATATCCATAAAAAAACTGATCCATAAAAAAAAAAAAAAAACGGATTATTGTTTCACATGTCAGACATTAACGTAATTATGTCATCGTTTGCATGTCAGTACAGCATGGTAAACGTTCTGGACTGATGCTGTGTGTGTGTGTGTGTGTGTGTGTGTGTGTGTGTGTGTGTGTGTGTGTGTGTGTGTGTGTGTGTGTGTGTGTGTGTGTGTGTGTGTGTGTGTGTGTGTGTGTGTGTGTGTGTGTGTGTGTGTGTGTTCAGACTGTGGTGCTGTGTGCCGACCGGACGAGTTCCTCTGTTCCTCGGGTCGATGTGTTCTGTATCTGCACCGCTGCGATGGTCACGACGACTGCGGAGACTACAGCGACGAGAGAGAGTGTGTGTGTGCGCTCGGAGAGCTCCAGTGTCCCGGAGATCAGTGTGTGTCCGCAGAGAGAGTGTGTGACGGTCACAGGGACTGTCCCTCTGGTGTCGACGAGCTCATCTGTCCCGTCAAAGGTATGAAAGTAGGGATGCACCGATATTAAAATATTGGCCGATACCGATAACCGATAATTCTTTATATTTGAAAGCCGATAACCGATATATTGGCCGATAAATCTAAATCCAAGTTTTTATATAATTTTTGTGAGCCTGATTACAAAAACAAAAGTCTCACAATTTAAAGCCATCATTCTCATTATAATTTTATGTAGCCGATATAACAGAACATTTTGCACTTCACTGTATTTTCCTTTTTTGAAGTGATTCCAATCATATTTCAAGCAACTCAAAACCATCATGTCGAACAGTGTCTCAGCTGAAGGAAATAATCCATTATTTATCGGCTTAAATATATCAGCCACATTTTATTATCAGGCCGATAACGATAACATTAACATGCATCCCTATACGAAAGGTTATAAAACATGTTTGCATTTAATCCGAAGCAGTTCACATTGCATTCAGGGTAAACATGTTATGAGCGCAGTATAATGATGATGTGGTTTCAGGATGCAGTCAGTTTGAGTTCGGGTGTACGAGTGGTCAGTGTGTGCCGATAGCGTGGCGCTGTGACGGAGAGACCGACTGCCTGGACGGGAGCGATGAGAAACCGTGTTCCCGTACCTGTCAACCGGACGAGTTCCTGTGCCAGACCGGAGACCAGTGTGTCCAACACCAGCATCTGTGTGACGGGACGCCCCACTGCAGAGACGCCTCAGACGAGAGCCTGGACAACTGTGGTAAGAGCACGTGTGTCCTTAAATGAGGTTCGACCAAGCGGCAACCTTCCCGTCTCTCTCTTTAATCCAACACTGAAGTGAGTTAAACTGCAGTTCATCAAGTGGCCACTAGAGGCCGGCTGCAGAAGAGACTCAATCCCATAGACACGCATGTTAAAATGCCCAACTTTACAGCAGAAAAAAACGTTTACAGTCTGGTGCAAAATATGGTTTTGGTCTATAAAGCTAATTTTGCCCTTCATGACGACTGTGAGGGGGTGAATTTTTTTTATAACTCATCCGTTTAAATTATATTAAGCCTTGAAGTTCTGCATAATTAAGGGCGTGGCCACTTGAGTGACAGGTGGATTGCCGCTGATGTCACTGCTAGCTGTTTGTCTGCTGTCTGTTTGCGTCACGTCACCTCAGCTAATCCTGCCCATTTTCGTTTATCCGGGAGCGACGCGCTTCCAAGATGGCGACGGCCGGCTCCGCCCACTTTGGGCTTCAAAAACGCTCTTCAGAAACATACGGTGACGTCACGCACACTACGCCCTTTTTTTTTTTTTACAGTCTATGGGTTCGACGCCTCATTTCTCACCGTATAATTACTGAGAGCATGTGTACACCAGACTGACATGCAGAAGTCAGGGTTTTGTTGTAGTGTTGTTTTCATATGTATTCCTCATCCTCACCAGGTTCCACACGGATTCCTCCCTGTCTGGACAGTTTCTCATGTGATAATCGCACATGTGTGAACATTTCACGTGTGTGTAACGGGATTCCTGACTGCCCTAAAGGAGAGGACGAGATACTCTGCGGTTCGTTTCTGATAACATCTTTATATTTATGCTGTATGCACAATAGCACAACAAAACCAGATGAATGGTGCTCAGTGTTTCTCAGAAATCGCTTACTGCACCTTTAAAGTAGCAGACGACAAACCTGCAGTGTTTATAATAAACAGAATAGAACAGAACGATATTGTCCGTTGGTGTGGACATTAATATATTTATGGTTATCTTTATATTTAAATTGTGCTTTATTCTCTCTCTCCAGATAAAGTCAGGCCCTCCACAGCGCCCCCTAGTGAGGGAAACACCAGTCGCGTCTGTCCCGAGTTCACCTGTGCTGATGGATCCTGTGTTCCCTTCAACACGGTACTGATTCCAATCTGTGTGAAATCAGTGTTGACATGTTTGTTTGTGTTTGTGCATCGCCCTTCTAGAATCAGAGTCAAAACGTCATACTCTACCAGTTTTTGATCGGTAAGATTTTTTATCTTTTAAAAGAAGTCTCTTCTGCTCACCAAGGCTGCATTTATTTGATTAAAAATACAACAACAACAAAAAACAGTAATATTGTGAAATATTATTACAATTTAAAACAGCTGTTTTCTATGTGAATATATATATATATATATATATATATATATATATATATATATATATATAGTAAAATGTAATTTATTCCTATGATCAAGCATCATTACTCCAGTCTTCAGTGTCACATGATCCTTCAGAAATCAGTATAATATGATGATTTGATGCTCAAGAAACATTTCTCATTATTATCAATAGTGAAAACAGTTATTTAAGTTTTATATCAGGATTATTTGATGAATAGAAATAAAAAATAGCATTTATCTGAAATAGAAAGCTTTTGTAACATTAAACACTACCGTTCAAAAGTTTGGGGTCAGTAAGAATTTTTATTTTATTTTTTGGGGTGAAAGAAATAAAATAAATCAATACTTTTATTCTTCAAGGATGAATAAAAGTGATCAAAAGTGACAGTAAAGACATTTATAATGTTACAAAAGATTATATTTCAAATAAAAGCTGTTCTTTTGAACTTTCTATTCATCAAAGAAAACTGTTTTCAACATTGATGATGATAATTAATATTTTTTGAGCATCAAATCATCATATTAGAGTGATTTGTGAAGGATCATGTGACACTGAAGACTGGAGTAATGATGCTGAACATCAGCTTTGATCACAGGGATAAATTACACTTTACTGTATATTCACATAGAGAACAGCTAAAAACCCAGCCTTGGTGAGCAGAAGAGACTTCTTTTAAAAACATAAAAATTCGTACCGATCCAAAACGTTGGTCTGGTAGTGTATAAATAAACACATTTAAGAATAATCATTTAAGTTTCTATTTGATGGAGAGTTTTGAATGTTGCGATGTGTTGTTGTAGATGTGTGACGGCGCAGCAGACTGTGTGTCGGACGGGTCCGATGAGACGGGCTGTGGTGTTTGGGGTCCCTGGGGCCCCTGGAGCCCCTGCAGCCGAAGCTGTGGATCCGGGACCGTGGGCCGACAGAGACGTTGCATCCCAGAGGATTCAGACGGACACTGTAGAGGAGAGAAAACACAACGACAGCAGTGTTACTCCACCGCCTGCCCGGGTAAAACACACTCTGCTCATCAAATAACACCATGATATTAGTTTGGACACGGTAATACCAGGCTTTTGGGACATATAGGGTACATTGGCTTGATTTAATTCTCTAAACCACTAGATGCACTTTCCTAAACATCCACGTTTTACAATGCATGTGGAAAATTGGCTGATCCTTGAACCAAAGTTGATTCTGCGCTAAGCATTTCTAATAATTAAAGCTCCCCTGTAGTCAATAATTTTATCTTTTAAAATTCATCTTTGATCACCAAAATTACTTATGTTTTTCCTTAAAATATCTTGAATGTAACTCGGTTCTATGAATATGCAAATGAGCCCCGCCTCCACTCACTCGCTCAGCTCAGAGATCCACTGGTTGACGATCACACGTTGATCTGATCGGTTACAAGGTAGTTTGTGACGTCAGAAACACCAGCGATTTCAAAGCGTGTTTTTGAGACTGTCTTTGGTTCACTGCAGTTTTAAGGAGGAAATACTCAGCAATGGTGTCGACTTATGAACTTACACATGCTTTGTCTTAAAGCATATTAATAACACCACATAGACACATAAACAACATTAAAAGCTGGATTTTCACCACAGGGGGACTTTAATGTTTTTTAAAATGTTGTAGATTTATGTAGAAAATGAGAATTAATAAAATGACCAATTATATTTTGAGATGCATCAGGGAGTCGGTCATTTAATCGCATAATCCTTCCAGTGCACTGAAACGCTCACTCCCTAAAAACTCCCATAATGCACAGTGATAACCAAGGAGCATTGATGCTCACTATGTTCCCTTTACAGAAGTTCTGGAGCTCGAAACTTAAATCACACAAGATGAAAAAAAAAAAACGTAATTTAATTCCAGCGTAAGGTATTGAACTTATTGAATCAATATGATAGGTTTATGTAACAATCAATGTTTTTATCATAATGTACTCTAAATAGCATTAAAAAAAGTAAATGTCAGAAAATTTTCTGTCAGAAAAAAGCTCTGCTGTTGTTCATAAACACCAATGGTGACGTTGAACATCAGTGTCCCTGAATTTGTGCACATGATATACTCACGAAGTCGGGAGTTGATTGAGACGCTCCCCATGTTGATTTTCTTTCGTGCCGTTGTAATAAGAATTGTAAGATATTGAGTGTTTGCTTCTGTCCAACAGTGGATGGCTACTGGCTGCCGTGGGTCACATGGTCGAACTGCAGTACCAGTTGTGGTGGTGTTGAGGTTCGTCAGAGAGAGTGTTTCCCACCACAGAACGGAGGCAGAACCTGCGCTGAACTACCTGGAGAAACTCACCTCACTCTCGACATCAGTAAGAACCAAACAACCTACAGCAGATAAACTGCTTGAACCAAAAAACACATTGACAGCCAATCAGAATCCACCAGACTTTAAAGAGCCCAGGCATTTAAAGGTGCAGTAAGCAATTTCTGAGAAACACTGTTGATATTTAAAATCACCAAAACAAACACGCCCCTACCCGAGAGGATCACACCCCTATCTTGATAGCTCCGCCCCCAAATTCACGAACACTCCCCATCATGAGTGGACACACCCCTTACTGCTGATTGGCTACAAATGTGTTTTGGTGCTCGGTCTGATCCACTTTCAACAGTGTTTCTCAGAAATCGCTGGTCAGCAGCTGAAACCTTCACTGGTTACCAGGGTAACATCACTGGTTAAGCTGGTCTACCTCCAGTTATAACCATGTTAGCCCAGCAGTTTTGCCCATCTTAACCATCATCCTTCCCTTGGGTCATTTTGACCCGGATATTTTGTTTAAAATGTAAAAAAAAATTAGTGTTCAATTGAGCATTCTGTCGCACTTGAACCACGAATACACCAAAAAAAATGTAATGGATTTGAGGAGTTTTGTGGTTGAAATTTAAAAAAGTAACAAATCCTTCCCTCGCTGATCAATTTGACCCCCTTAGGAATGAATGGAATGTGAGGAATGCTTCAGTACACACAGAAAATCCTAAAAATGCTCAAAATTCTAATTAAAAATGCTAAAACTTTACCAAAAAATTATTTTATAATGTCTATATGTGTATCTGATGCACACTGAATGAACTGACTTTAGGACCCAGAGGAACAGCTCATTTGCTCCATATAGAGATATA
>NC_140228.1:1453079-1480579 GCF_951802725.1 Rutilus rutilus
TGTGTGTGTCCTCAGCTGTCAGACAGAGCCGTGCAGCGAGTGTGTATATCGTGGACACACACACATGGTTGGCGAGCGCTGGAAAGGCGGTCAGTGCCAGTTGTGTCAGTGTTTGCCCAACTTCATCGTGCAGTGCAGCCCGTACTGTCCTTATGCTGCCACTGGATGCCCACAGGTGTGTGTGTGTGTGTGTGTGTGTTCAAAAGACACTTAAAGTCCCCCTGTGGTGAAAATCAAGCTTTTAATGTTGTTTATATGTTTTCAAGTAGCAGGGAACCGTCGCAACTCTGTCGTCATTACGTTAAGCTCGCCCGCCGACTCTATACACGATGTGATTGGCCTGACTAGAGTTTGGTTTTTCCAGCTCGAAAGCCATCGGAGAGTTGCTAGATTTGTACATTTATTGGTAATTTACTGATTGAAAGAGGCTTGCTTTCCCTGGTTTAACTGTGTAACATTTGTTCTCCATTTCAGGGTCAAACTCTGATTCCAGGGGAAGAAGACAAGTGTTGCTATTGTGAAGAGAAAGGTTTAACATGTTTATCATGAGACATTATTTTATGCTTGTGGTTTTTGTAATCGTAATAACACCAGGTAATGTGTTTCAGGGAATATCACCACTATCGTGACGACTACACCAATGGTCCTGCCAATAACGGTTGGACCCTCCACACCACCAGAGGGCCCTCCGACTGTCCCAACTTACCCTCTGCCCCCTGGAGGTCAGTTTCAGCCCTGTTTTCATTCCACACTTTTGTGACATAATGCAATATGTGTGCATATCGGCCACGAACACCCGTCTGAAAGCTAAAATGAGAAATGGGACACCCTACAAGCCCACAAGTGCACATGAAGTGTGCGATTTGGGACAGTGCCTAAACATTCCTCAGTTTTTTCAGTGTTTATTTATTTATTTGCATAGACTTCGATGCATCAGAATCATTTATAGCTCAGTTTTCCGATATTCCTGTTGTTTTATAGATGAGTGCTGGTCTGCTCTGGGCGTTCACTCGCTCCCCGGCTCCAGCTTCAGCGCCTCGTCCCATCAGCCCGACCACCCTCCGTCAGCGGGACGTTTGCATGCCCGAAACCCTCACGAGGACCTGCAGGGCTGGAGCCCGGAGCCAAAGGAGTACCGAGAGCTGTCGGCCGGGACCCCTGAGGAGACCGGACCCTCCACCGGCCCGTTCCTCCAGATCGACCTGCTCAGGCGCCACAACATCACAGGTGACCCTCAACAGCTGTTTCTGAAGCTGAAATCAATTACAATTATGCCCTTTTCAGTGTTGGGGTAATCAGGGGTGCCACTAGCAATTTTGGGCCCTGTGAAAGAACATGAGGTACTGCACCCATTCCATTAATAAAAATCGATTTCTGGGGGCCCCAAAAGTGCGTGGGCCCTTAGAATCGTCCTAACTTTTAAAACTTACAACAAAATATCTGAGTTAGTTTTTCAAATAAGTAACGCAAGTTTTTTCTAATTTATTGAGACAAATCGAAGTACAGAGGCATGTGTGTGTGTGTGAGAGAGAGTATGTGTGTGTGTACATGATGGTTATTGTAGCTCTAGACTAAAAGTACTGTAAGCATGCATTTACTCATCTCACTTGCACAAAAAAAAAGATTCAATATTCCTCAAAATGAATAAAATCTGTGAAATGCAGAATCAGAATACTATGCAAACCTCCATATAACTAAATATGTTCATTAAAACATACATTTTTATGCATCTAATCTCACTTTATTGACCAACGTACTTGCTTCGGACCTTCGATGATTCTGTTAAACCATAAGCAAAAATTTATTGATTATACATTTTTTTTTTATTGGAAAGTAAGTGTTAAACTTATCCAGAATAGCAGCAGCGGAAGGTTTACTTGAGCCTCTACTGTACACTACTGTACTCTACTGTACACTACCTCTACTGCACACTACTGTACTCTACTGTACACGACTCTACTGTACACTACCTCTACTGTACACTACCTCTACTGCACACTACTGTACTCTACTGTACACTACTGTACTCTACTGTACACTACCTCTACTGCACACTACTGTACTCTACCTATACTGTACACGCATGAATCTGCATTTCCTTCAGCCTGAGGATTATTATTTCTTTACATTTGCCCAAAAATATTACTTTTTTGTTATATAAAAAAAGCCCAGCCCAGGTGGGGAAAAAGTAACGCAAAAGTAACAACACATTACTTTTCTAAAAAAGTAACTTAGTAACGCAATATTGTAATGCATTAGTTTTCAAAGTATCTTTCCCCAACAAATTACATTTTTGTACATAAATATAGTTCAGATACTCGTCCTCTAGGGTGTTGCTGTTACCAGGCAGTGGATGCTTTGACACTGTAATGAAATATGGCTGGTACTGTACCTATATGGAAGGAGAAGCTTTTCAAGCACCACTAAATGATGTTTTATTAACAAAGTTCGGGAGGAGCAGGTTCAGATAATTAACCAAATTATGCACAGCTGGAGATTAATCAGTAATCAACTCAATGACAGAGTATAAATTCACAGCAGACCTATCTCTGTTCATTGAAAGTTTGTCAGCATCCCTCCTCCACCCCATCTCCTCACTTCCAGTTCCATCTACACTTACCAACTGGGGGGAGTACTCTGGGTTCGGGCCTAACTCCGAGCTCGGAGCCCTCCCCCCGGACAGCACGCCAAATACGCATAAACTTATTGTACTAATTATATGTAGATGTGAACTCGTGAATAAAGTAAAGTTGTAATGTGACACTGTTGATTGTTTGTTTGTGCAGGCTTGTTGACTCAGGGTGGCGGTGTGTTCGACACGTTTGTGTCCAGCTTTTATCTGCAGTTCAGCAGCGACGGCCGTCAGTGGTCCACGTATAAAGAGATGATCACAGACGCCAGACCCAAAGCAAAGGTGACGCACACATAAACCTGTCAAACCTTAAAGAGAACATACAGTAACACACACAGTTTCTGCCAATCTCACCTTAATCTTGAGTAGCTATAGAGTAGGATTGCATCCTTCATATCTCTGAAACCTCTTTAGTTTTATCAGATTGTGATAAATCGTGTTGTTTACATTATATGCACTTATGTGCCGATTGCCAACAAATCAGACATTTGACGTTACTCACCGCCTGCGATTCTGACTCATGACCGGGATCTTTTATCGCTTGGACCGCTTCATCTTTCAGTTTCAAACAGTTCCCCTAACGCTGGGTTCTTTGGGAAGCTGAACAAGCTTATCTCTCACAACCAAAAACACACTTATTTGGGGAAATTGTTGATTTTGTGGTCTAAAAACAAAATGACAGCGCTACTGACGGTGTAACCCGAGCGAAGCACTTGCTCTCGCTCTGGGGTGCGTTTCCCTAAAGCATCGTTGGCCAACTATGATCGCAAGTTCGAATGAACTCTATTGGTAACGACGGAACTTGCGACCATAGTTGGCTTTGGGAAACACACCCCTGGTTGATGTGTGTGTGCACGCTTTTCTGGGAAAAGTGGCCATACAAGGAATTCCACCCTTTATGATGTCACACAGGGCCATACTGAAAAAAAACTTTCCGAAACAAATCCTGAAGGAGTGCATTTGGCACAGAAATACTCTTGGGCATGTTTAGCATGAGAATCTAGCTCCTTAACAGTGTAAATACGTCAGAATGCATGAAATAGCATTAGACATCCACTTTAAAGTTGGAGATTTGTGTAATATTGGATCAGTTAAGATTATAATATTTTGTTTCTTCCAGGTGTTTCAGGGCAACAGTGATGACCGCGGCGTAGCTCTGGCCCGTCTGGACCGGATGGTGTCGGCTCGGTTCGTGAGGATTCTCCCGCATGACTTTCAGAACGGGATCTATCTGAGAGTCGAGCTCATGGGATGCGCTGACGGTATACGCTGATTTCCCTATCCATCTCAGGGCTCCAGACTAACACTTGAGAGCTGTAATTGTTAATCATAAATTCAATTTAATCATAAAATTGTTTTGCATTAATAAGAGCAGTTACTAATAACATTACATCATTATTTCTTGGAAATGCACATTTGACAGTAAAGCACTGATAAAATGACCTTTTACCAACCTAATTTTCATAGGGACAAATTTTTATATTTTAAGGTTATTAAATGTTCCATTGTCCTTCTATAGTATCATTCTGAACTGACCGAGAGCTTCAGTGATTATAAAAAGATCGCTCTTCACTTGCGTTCTGTGTAATTCAGTAACAATTTGAAGAAGTTTTTGTTTTTCATGAGACTTCTTGACTTTTCCTATTTCATACTTCAATGCAAAAAGTGTCAAACTTTGAAAAAAACTAGATGATTTGATATTTTATAATAGGGATTTCATAATATCTAAATATAAATTTAAAAGCAAACCGTGTTCAAAAAAAGTCAAAATGGCTAATAAGTCTGTTAGTGCTCCTCTGCCGCCATCTACTGGTTATAGTGGTAATTCATGTCTTTTTCTTTTTTTTTATAAAAGTGTTTTGTTTGCCACATCTTAGTTTTCCTACATCTTGATTGATTAATAAATCATGTTTTTGGTTATCACATCAAAAATAACATTTAAACTGGATAATATTTAGAGCTTTGAAGTGCTGGAAAAGTGTTAAGCCCTTGAAAAGTGCTTGAATTTCTCTCTTTAAAGGTTGTACGAACCATGAGATGAATAATGTAAAAACATTTGACTATTTCTGCCACAATACCATGGTTACAGTTAGCATTACTACATCAAATCCATGTTGACTGTTGGTGATTTATGGATTGAAAAGACTTCTATAGCCTGTTCATTCATGGCACAGTGTCTCCTGGTTTCCACATCAGTGCTGTTTGATCTATTTGGGTTCTAATAGAGAATTGTGCTCTACTTCTCACTAGATTGCAGCAATGTTATAAATACCGCTGTGAATTTGTCCCTGGATCTCTCAGTGCTGTGTAGAAACGAGCTGAGGAACGGTCCACGCTGTGCAGCTCAAACGAGAAGCGCGGTTTCATTCAGCTTTAGTTTCGTTTGCCATTCGATGTTTCTCATATGCAACATAAAAGTCCGCTTTTATCAGTTGGGTAACGTGGTGGCGGCACGATTGCGAACTCTTAACAAAATTTACTTGCACCAGCAGGAAAAAAGGTTGCAAAAAATGCCACCACTTGGTCGCAGTCTGGAGCCCTGCATTACATTATAGGTGTCAGAAAAGCCAGTGAAAAGGCTTAAACATGAAACTTCTGCCATCATCATGTCATTCCCCATTATGGAATCTAGAGTTTGTCATCTTCCCAAACCTATGTTAATTTTAATAAACTGAAATGAAATAAAATATAAAAACAAAACTACTAAAAATGTTAATGAAAATTAAAACGAATTCAAAATATTAATAAATACTATAATAGTATAATTACAAATACAGGTGAGAATATATTCAGAACAAACATTTATTTCCTTTATTTAGTTTATGGAGCTTGCATTTAATGTTATGATATAAAACCAAAAGAAAAAAATATTTTGCATCAGTTGTCATAACCATATTGCAGAAAAACGTGAAATATGGAAAAATGTAAATAGATTTATTATGTGAAAAACCTATGATATATATTTTTAATTGTACAATATCTGTACATCATCATATCATTTGTTGCACAGCCATTCAATTATTCTCATTTAAATCATTAAAAAATGACTGCATGACAGTAATTTATTTGAATGAAAATCACCATAAAGGATAATGAGAATTGCAAACAACTCAAAAGTAAAAGATCTAGAATAAATGCATTATTATTATAAATGGAATTTGAAGAGAAAATATAAATAATATCAGAATGCAAAACTCTTATAATCCTAAAATGTATTTATCCAATGCTTTAATTTCTCCGTGCGTTTTTTCTTGCCTCACACTTTGGACTGAAGTGTTTGTTTCCTCTCCAGGAACGGGCTGCGCGTCGGGTCAGTTCTCCTGCCCTCCTCCAGGGGGGTGTGTTGAGGCGGAGCGGCGCTGTGATGGAGTTCCTCACTGTCCTGATGGGGCGGATGAGAGAGACTGTACACACACTAATACGACCCACATCACCCCCACTGCCGCCCCGCTCAGGACACCCAGCAAGACCACAGCCAGAGTCCTGACCACCACTGTGAGACTTTCTTAACTTCTCAACTACAATCACATCTGAAGACAAATCTGACAATAACATGCCCAACCCTTAAAAAATATCAAAATATAACACATTAATACACTGAACAAAATTATAAATGCAACACTTTTGTTTCCCCCCCCCCCCATTTTTCATGAGCTGAACTCAAAGATCTACGACTTTTTCTATGTACACAAAAGGCCTATTTCTCTCAAATATTGTTCACTAATCTGTCTAAATCTGTGTTAGTGAGCACTTCTCCTTTGCTGAGACAATCCATCCACCTCACAGGTGTGGCATATCAAGATGCTGATTAGACAGCATGATTATTGCACAGGTGTGCCTTAGGCTATAAAAAATAATAATAATAAATAAAAAATTATATATATATATATATATATATATATATATATATATATATATATATATATATATATATATATACCTATTTTGTTTAGATTTATATTAATATATTATATTTTTTAAGTTTTATATTATTATATTATATTCTTACCTTAATTATTCATAATTATTATTTAAATTAATTTTACATTTAAGAATGCCACAATACAGAATATCTTAGGTCCTTAAATGTGCCCCATTTTCATTAATAATTAAGATAATAATTAATTAATATTTGTAAATATTTATTGTGGTACAAATAGCATTGATAGAGTTTAACTTGCACTAACAGACGTACTGTAACTGTGATCTCTTTTAAAGAAGTCGTTTTCTATTATTGCATTGTGTTTTTGTTAAAGTGTTTAATTTTTTCTTTCTCTTTGCATTTCCAAGGAAGGAGGACCTGATCAGAGAGGTAGGAACTCAGAAGAGTCATGAATACAAAAACATTTTAATGGTCCTAAAATAGGCTTGATTTTCTTTGATCAAAATATGATGACATCATCGCCCATCAGGTGTCTGCTCTTCTGCTCTGGGATTGGAGGATGGGCGTGTCCATTATGGTCAGCTGACCTCATCCTCGTACAGAGAGAATAATCCTGCTGACGCGGGGCGTCTCAACATCGTGCCCAATGTGTGAGCATTTATAAATGAATTAAGAATTTGTATGAATATGTGCAGGATGAGATGATAAATGCATTCGTACAAAGAAAAATAAAAAAATCGACCAGGTCTTCAGTGTTGGGGAAAGTTACTTTGAAAAGTAATGCGTTACAATATTGCGTTACTCCCTTAAAAAGTAACTAATTGTGTTACTTATGTAGTACAGTAGAGTACAGTAGTGTACAGTAGAGGTAGAGTACAGTACAGTAGCAGTGGTGTACAGTAGAGTACAGTAGTGGTAGAATACAGTAGTGTACAGTAGAGGTAGAGTACAGTAGAGGTAGAGTACAGTAGCGGTAGAATACAGTAGTGTACAGTATAGGTAGAGTACAGTAGAGGTGGAGTACAGTAGCAGTAGTGTACAGTAGAGTACAGTAGCGGTAGAGTACAGTAGAGTACAGTAGAGGTAGAGTACGGTAGAGGTAGAGTACAGTAGAGTACAGTAGAGGTAGAGTACAGTAGAGTACAGTAGAGGTAGAGTACAGTAGAGTACAGTAGCTGTAGAATACAGTAGTGTACAGTAGAGGTAGAGTACAATAGAGGTAGAGTACAGTAGCAGTAGTGTACAGTAGCAGTAGTGTACAGTAGAGTACAGTAGCGGTAGAATACAGTAGAGTACAGTAGAGGTAGAGTACAGTAGCAGTAGTGTACAGTAGAGTACAGTAGCGGTAGAATACAGTAGTGTACAGTAGAGGTAGAGTACAGTAGAGGTAGAGTACAGTAGCAGTGGTGTACAGTAGAGTACAGTAGCTGTAGAGTACAGTAGAGTACAGTAGAGGTAGAGTACAGTAGAGGTAGAGTACAGTAGAGTACAGTAGAGGTAGAGTACGGTAGAGGTAGTGTACAGTAGAGGTAGAGTACAGTAGCGGTAGAATACAGTAGTGTGCAGTAGAGGTAGAGTACAGTAGAGGTAGTGTACAGTAGAGTACAGTAGCGGTAGAGTACAGTAGAGTACAGTAGAGGTAGAGTACAGTAGAGGTAGAGTACAGTAGAGGTAGAGTACGGTAGAGGTAGTGTACAGTAGAGGTAGAGTACAGTAGCGGTAGAATACAGTAGTGTACAGTAGAGGTAGAGTACAGTAGAGTACAGTAGTGGTAGAATACAGAAGTGTACAGTAGAGGTAGAGTACAGTAGAGTACAGTAGCAGTAGAGTACAGTAGAGGTAGAGTACAGTAGAGTACAGTAGCAGTAGTGTACAGTAGCGGTAGAGTACAGTAGAGGTAGAGTACAGTAGAGGTAGTGTACAGTAGTGTACAGTAGAGTACAGTAGAGTACAGTAGAGTACAGTAGCGGTAGAGTACAGTAGAGTACAGTAGAGGTAGAGTACAGTAGAGGTAGTGTACAGTAGAGTACAGTAGAGGTAGAGTACAGTAGCGGTAGAGTACAGTAGAGTACAGTAGAGGTAGAGTACAGTAGAGGTAGAGTACAGTAGTGTACAGTAGAGGCTCAAGCAAACCTTCCGCTGCTGGTATTCTGGATAAATTTAACACTTAAAAAAAAAAAAAAATCGAAATAAATTTTTGCTTATGGTTTAACTGAATCATCAAAGGTCAGAAGCAAGTAAAAATGTATGTTTTATTTACTGGAAGTTTGCGTAGTATTCTGATTCTGCATTTCACTGATTTTTATTCATTTTGAGGAACACTGAATCTTTTTGTTTGTGCAAGTGTGATGAGTAAATGCTCACATTTAGTCTAGTGGTACAATAACCATCATGTTCACACACTCTCACTCTCTCACACACACACACACACACACACACACACATCCCTCTGCACTTCGATTTCTCTCAACATGAGGACAAGAGAGCTGTCAGTCAGTCAATAAATGGGAAAACAAAGTAACTAGCGTTACTTATTTGAAAAAGTAACTCAGATATTTAGTTGTACATTTTAAAAGGAATGCGTTTCTTTACTAGTTACTTGAAAAAGTAATCTGATTACATAACTTAAGTTACTTGTAATGAGTTACACACAACACTGCAGGTCTTTATGTATCCTCGTGCTGATGGTGTGTTGTGCTAACGTCTCCCTCAGGATGGTAATGGAGCCGGGATGGAGTCCTTTGCCTGGAGATCCTCATCCGTATTTCCAGGTGGATTTTCTGGAGCCCACGTGGATTTCTGGAGTGGTGACGCAGGGCAGTGAACGCATGTGGGGTTACTTCACCAAATACAGGCTCGCGTTCGCTTTAGTCCACACCGATTTCATCGACTTCACTGAGACTGGAGACAGAGGCTCTCCTCCGAAGGTGATCCCGACCGAAAAATATCCTGAGTATACATGCAGCCAGACTAATTCAGTGTACTTCCAGTGTGTTAATGATTAGTTAACCTGAACAACTAATTTCGTACAAAGTATGACTTTATGTGTTTAGTGTACTTTTGTGTGCTAAATTGGTACTTACTTAGTATACTTTATGTATATGCCTATACTTTCAATGCATTGTTACAATGATCATTTCCAGCACACACAGTTAAAATATGCCTAAAAAATACTTTTAATAAAGTGCAAATAAATATGCTTTAAAAAAATTAACAGAATGGTCACTTTAATAGATATATTTTTCTAAAATATATTTTTTAGAAAATATAGTAACGTACAATTATTTTAAAGTTGTATTGTTAAAAATAGGTAAGAGCTTGATGCTAATATACTTGTAATATATTTAAAGATAGTAAAAAATTGTGTTATTATATTTGCAATGTACTATTGAAAAAGGGTATATATTTCAAATACAATAAAGTATACTTTTTTTCACTAGAGTGATCTGGAAACATTAGCCGATTGACTAATATAACGCATGTGTAAGTCAAGTATATTTGTATAGCGCTTTTCACAATACAGATTGTATCAAAGCAGCTTCACAGTATTAAATTAAAATAATACAACAAGGTTTGTTTCTAGTGGAATTTATTGATAAAATCAAATTAGAAATCCCCAGAATATCCCCAACTGAGCAAGCCAAAGGCAACAAGTGATGTAAACAGTGGTGTGTGTGTGTGTGTGTGTGTGTGTGTGTGTGTGTGTGTGTGTGTGTGTGTGTGTGTGTGTGTGTGTGTGTGTGTGTGTGTGTGTGTGTGTGTGTGTGTGTGTGTGTGTGTGTGTGTGTGTGTGTGTGTGTGTGTGTGTGTCAGATATTCGAGGTGAGGATGGTCGGTCGGACGCCTGTCACTCGCTGGTTGGACAGACTGATCAGAGCTCGCTTTCTCCGGATCATTCCTGTAGAATTTCGCCCCACTTTCTATCTGCGAGTGGAAGTCCTGGGCTGTCGAGGAGGTAGGACTGGAGTTTAGGGTTATCTAGAATTCTTTTAAAAAAAATTTAAGAAATTTAATTTTTTGGATACAATTTCTTTTTTTTCTTTTTTTATAGAAATTACTTTTTTTTTACATTGTGACATTATTTTCATGACAATTAAACACATTTAAATACCAAACTATGATGTCATATTATAGCTTTTAATAAAAAAATGTATGAGTTATTATTTTTATATTCTCCTTTTTTAAAGTTTTAGTAGTTTTTGTTTTGTGATTTATTTATTTATTTATTTATTTATTTGTTATTACTATTTTTTACACACACACACACACACACACACACACACACACACACACACACACACTCACATACACACACGTATGTATATATATATATATATATAGTGAGGAAAATAAGTATTTGAACACCCTGCTATTTTGCAAGTTCTCCCACTTGGAAATCATGGAGGGGTTTGAAATTGTCATCGTAGGTGCATGTCCACTGTGAGAGACATAATCTAAAAAAAAAAAAAAATACAGAAATCACAATATATGATTTTTTAACTATTTATTTGTATGATACAGCTGCAAATAAGTATTTGAACACCTGTCTATCAGCTAGAATTCTGACCCTCAAAGAGTCTGCCTTTAAAATGTCCACCTCCACTCCATTTATTATCCTAAATTAGATGCACCTGTTTGAGGTCGTTAGCTGCATAAAGACACCTGTCCACCCCATACAATCAGTAAGAATCCAACTACTAACATGGCCAAGACCAAAGAGCTGTCCAAAGACACTAGAGACAAAATTGTACACCTCCACAAGGCTGGAAAGGGCTACGGGGAAATTGCCAAGCAGCTTGGTGAAAAAAGGTCCACTGTTGGAGCAATCATTAGAAAATGGAAGAAGCTAAACATGACTGTCAATCTCCCTCGGACTGGGGCTCCATGCAAGATCTCACCTCGTGGGGTCTCAATGATCCTAAGAAAGGTGAGAAATCAGCCCAGAACTACACGGGAGGAGCTGGTCAATGACCTGAAAAGAGCTGGGACCACCGTTTCCAAGGTTACTGTTGGTAATACACTAAGATGTCATGGTTTGAAATCATGCATGGCACGGAAGGTTCCCCTGCTTAAACCAGCACATGTCAAGGCCCATCTTAAGTTTGCCAATGACCATTTGGATGATCCAGAGGAGTCATGGGAGAAAGTCATGTGGTCAGATGAGACCAAAATAGAACTTTTTGGTCATAATTCCACTAAACGTGTTTGGAGGAAGAAGAACGATGAGTACCATCCCAAGAACACCATCCCTACTGTGAAGCATGGGGGTGGTAGCATCATGCTTTGGGGGTGTTTTTCTGCACATGGGACAGGGCGACTGCACTGTATTAAGGAGAGGATGACCGGGGCCATGTATTGCGAGATTTTGGGGAACAACCTCCTTCCCTCAGTTAGAGCATTGAAGATGGGTCGAGGCTGGGTCTTCCAACATGACAATGACCCGAAGCACACAGCCAGGATAACCAAGGAGTGGCTCTGTAAGAAGCATATCAAGGTTCTGGCGTGGCCTAGCCAGTCTCCAGACCTAAACCCAATAGAGAATCTTTGGAGGGAGCTCAAACTCCGTGTTTCTCAGCGACAGCCCAGAAACCTGACTGATCTAGAGAAGATCTGTGTGGAGGAGTGGGCCAAAATCCCTCCTGCAGTGTGTGCAAACCTGGTGAAAAACTACAGGAAACGTTTGACCTCTGTAACTGCAAACAAAGGCTACTGTACCAAATATTAACATTGATTTTCTCAGGTGTTCAAATACTTATTTGCAGCTGTATCATACAAATAAATAGTTAAAAAATCATACATTTGTGATTTCTGGATTTTTTTTTTTAGATTATGTCTCTCACAGTGGACATGCACCTACGATGACAATATCAGACCACTCCATGATTTCTAAATGGGAGAACTTGCAAAATAGCAGGGTGTTCAAATACTTATTTTCCTCACTGTATATATATATATGACAATATCGTTTTTATTAATTTAATGAATTAATTTTATATTGTTATTATTAATAATTTTGTTAAATAATATAATTATTTTAAATATATTTTTGAATGAGGTAAATAGCCAACATTAATAACACTTTGATCTATGCATGCAATATATTTTAAAATTAATGCTTTTATTAAAATTAGTACATTTTAAATAATATTTTTTCACATTCCAGTAATGAGAAATGTACTTTATTATAATGAAAACCCCCAAAATATGTATGGCCCTAAAAAGTAGACTTCATTCATTACTTTAAGCATTATATAATGTATAATATACAATATTACACATTGTATCATATCAGCATATATATTCGTTCTTGTCAGATGAGTTGGTCACACCCAGTAGTGAAGTGACCACAGCGCCACCTGGTGGACCGGGATTACAGAACCACACGGGTCCAACGGGACGTCCCGGTTACTATAACTTCACATCTGGACCTCCAGGACTTCACACCAGGAGTCCACAGGACGGGAGCCCGGGAGTGGCTCCACACATCACAACAGCGCCACCTGGTGCCGGTCCCACGGGACAACCGGGCCTTCATATTCGGAGCACACCCAGGACAGGTGCGTGTTTCTGAGTTTCCCAGCTGCAAAAGATGTACTAATAAATGTATTAAAAGTGTACTTGAGTATGTTTTTGGTACAAGACAATTATACTATGATGCATTTTTAATACACTTTTTCAGACGTACAAACGTTTTCAGAATTGCAAACGTAAATGCTTTTCAAACTATTTCTTTCCTTTTTTCAAGGGTTCATGGAAACATCTACACCGTATGACGATGGTTTACCCAGAGTTCTGTGTGTGGAAGGACAGTTTTCCTGCAGGACGTTTGGCTGTGTTGAAGCTGTGCTGGTGTGTGACGGACACGAGGACTGTCCCGACGGCTCAGACGAAGATCGCTGTGGTAAAAATAAAGCATGTTTATTAATTACATGCCGTCAGTGTTGAGGAAGTTATGTAGAAACGGCATGTCAAGCTACAAGCTAATACTAATTTATACCAGATAACACTTTAAAATAGTATATCTTGAAGCAGAGTTGTTATGGGTAATGATAAACCTAAAACTATTAAAACTTGTTTTCAGAAATTTAAATGAAGCTGAAATCAAATCAAATATATGAAAAAAAAAAAAAAACTCAAATGAAAATTAGAAACGTTGCCTTGGCGATAAAGTGAAACAGATAAATTTAATCAAAGTACTAAAATTACTAAAACAAAAAGTGAAAAAATATATATTGAGGCTAAATTGAAATATTTTATACATTTATATTTGTTATTTACAATTAATTTTATTTTAGGATTTATATTTAAATGTTAATATGGGTAATAAAATGACTAAACACATAACAAAAATTTGTAAATGAATCCTCAAATATAATTCTGATTATGCAACTTAGTTTAGTTTGTTATTCTCTCAAACAAACACTTATATGCTTTATAACTTATATGTATAGTTTTTTATATGAATAATGAATTAATTATGACTACAGACTCTTTGTCTGTAACATTTTTAGTATTTTAGTAACATTAGTATTTTTTTATTTAATTTGTTAATTTAAATATATTTTGTCAGATGTTTCACCCTGTGCTGTCTTTGCCATTTTATTTTATTTTATTTTATATAATTTTCATTTTTTTTTTTCGTTTTTTTTTTTATATATATTGTTATTCATTATTTTATTCTATTTATTTTTCATTGTTGTCTATTTCATTACAAGTTGTCTATTCTCTAGAGCATTTCTCACTTGTATGTCACTTGACTTCAGACTCTGATTTGAACGCGCTGACACATGATGAAGTGAGTCTGGATCTCTCTCTCTCCTCAGGCCCGGTCACACAGCGCCCCCTGCTGCCCGATGTCTGCTCCTCCAAACAGTTCAGCTGCTGGAGCGGCGAGTGTGTGAGCTCAGATCAGAGATGTGACCTCCACCGGGACTGTGCCGACGGCTCGGATGAGAACGACTGCTGTGAGTCCACACACACATCTCAGGTCAGATTCAGGTCAGGTGGATTGTGGGATTGAGATGTGTGTGTGTGTGTGTTCTCCAGTCGACTGTGTTCTGTCTCCCTGGACGTCCTGGAGTCAGTGTAGTGTATCGTGTGGGCTGGGTTCACTCTTCCGGCAGAGGAACATCATGAGAGACGCTCGACCCGGTGGATCCTGTGGCGGAGCTCAGTTCGACAGCCGGCCCTGTTTCATACAGGCCTGTCCAGGTACAAACACACCACCAATAATGCATCTATATAACATATAATATATAACATACTGGTTCGAGGCCTGTCCAGGTACAAACACACCACCAATAATGCATTCAAAATCTGAATACTGGTTCGTACAGACACTGTAAAATCAAATTGCTGGACTTTTAAGGACTTTAAGCACTACTTTTTTGGTTTTCAAGGACTACAGTCAGAGATCTCACTTATCAAACAATATCTTTATTATCAGAGATGCACATAAGTTTTTCCGTCTGGTTCTCATGAGAGCACACACTGCACATAGTGTGACCTATTAAATATAACTATAAAAACTATAATAATTAATAATAGTATTACTGCATTTTATATAGTTCGTTTTTTTTTTTTTACATAAAATAAACAAAATAATAAATAAAGTGTGATAATACTATTATATTTTAAAATAAAATAAAAGATGAAATAAAAATACTATTATTTTATAGTACACTTAAATAATATTACACACAATACTAATATTTCAATTTTTCTTTTTTATATATATATGAATTTTCAACATTTTCAAACCTGAAATCAGCGTCAGTGAATGTCACCGAAACCGGCAGATTTATGCATTCAGTTGAAATGGAAATCTTACACCGTATTACAGTGTGGATCTGAATGCATTAACAGCTGTCAACATGTCGGTACGCAGACGAGCGGACTGATCTGATTTACCCTGCACAGTTTTTATTTTGTTCGCACATGCGCACTTGTGAACCACTTACAGTATGTGCACTCCTGTTTATTATCTTTCAAATGATAAAAAATAGACAAATTAAAATAAACCAATAAAACAAAATGGTACAAATAAAGTGCAGCAGATGCAATGACTGCGGTAACTTTCACCATTGAGAGAATACTGTGAAAAAAAATATGAAACTGAATATATATCCCCCCGTTGACCTGAAGAATGAAAGCTGTATCATATACTTGGATATTTATGAGCAATATCACGAGAAATGCATATATCAGACGAGCTGCAGTGTTAATTTTGTGTGAAAAGATTGTTTCACAGATAAAATTAAACACATTTACATTTATGCATTTGGCAGACTCTTTTATCCAAAGCCACTTACATTGCATTTCAAGGTACACATTTACATTCTTATCAGTTCTTGCTTTCCCTGGGAATCGAACCCATGACCTTGACGTTACAAATGCCAACGCTCTACTGTTTGAGCTACAGGACAGTACTAATTTCACATACTGTATATTGTCTTTCAATAATTCAAGCACTTTTCAAGTACCTTTTCATAAATATGTCTGTTTTCATGGGTTTTCCAGGATTCAAAAGTTGAATTCAAGCACTTTAAGCTCCTTGTGCGAACCCTGTGTAACGTAACCCTCTCTACATCCTCGAGCGCAGTGCTGACTGTAACGCACTGGTGTTCTCTGTGTCCCAGTGGACGGTCAGTGGTCAGACTGGACGCAGTGGTCAGACTGTGGTGTGGCGTGTGGTGGAGGACTGATGGTGAGGAACAGGACCTGCTCAAACCCTCCGCCCAAGAACAGCGGGAGAGACTGTGACGGGATGAGCAGACAAACACACGCGTGTAACACACACTCCTGCGGGACAACCACGGACACACAGAGCGGTCAGACTTCACATCGACATGCATGATTATTATGTGTGACCCTGGACCACAAAACCAGTCACAAGGGTCAACATGAAAGCAGAATAAATACACTTTCACCATTGATGTGTGGTTTGTTAGGATAGGACAATATTTGGCCGAGACACAACTATTGAAAATCCGGAATCTGAGGGTGCAAAAAAATCTAAACATTGAGAAAATCTCCTTTAAAGATGTTCATTTATGTTGGCGATTGTGCTGCATTCACTCACACAAATACATGTTTTATATATTTACGGTGGGACATTTACTAAATATCTTCATGGAACATGAACTTAATATCTTAATACTTAATACTGAACATACTTAATATCCTAATGATTTTTGGCATAAAAGACAAATCGATAATTTTGACCCATACAATGTATTGTTGGCTACTGCCACAGATATACCCGTGCGACTCGAGACTGGTGACGTGATCCAGGGTCACATGTATAGTTATATTTGACCATTATTCTACATGATGATGTTGATCTGTTGATCTCTTCTGTTGAGCCTCAGGTTGCACAGGAGGAATGGTTCTGGTTAAAGAGTCGGACTGTGTGTCTGGAAACACGGACGCGTGTCATGTGACCTGCTCTGACCTCCACTCTGAGAGGAACTGCACATTAAACTGCACTACAGGTACATCCCATCATTCCCAGACTGAAATCAATCATCACCATTACCCAGTGCACTCAGACATCATGTGTTGTCCTCTTTTGTGTATTGTATCTCTAATGTTTTATATATTGATTTAATTTAATGTGAAATAAAATAATGAATTATGATAATTAATATGAATATAATTGATCAAATGTTCATTTTTTATTTATTTATTACAATTACTATTATTTATATATATATATATATATATATATATATATTATATATATATAAAGTACTACTATTTATATAATTACTATTATATATATAAAGTAAATATATAAAATATATATACACACACACACCCATTATGCTTATGGGTTACACTTTATTTTAAGGTGTCCGTGTTACGGTGTAATTATACATTTATGTGCTATGTAATAATTATTACCTACATGTGCTCACTTAAATGGGTTGGTTTATAGTTAGTTGCATGTAATTATTCACAATTTATAGTTATTACTACAGTACATATATGTAACATGTAACAAGGAGTGTCCTTGTTACATATTTTACATGTACTTACTATAGTAAAAACAGTAAATTATGCATAATTACATGCAACTAACCCTCAACCAAACCCTAATCCTACCCTAACCCTATAGTAAGTACATGTAGTTAATTATTATTACTCAGTACTTATATATAATTACACTGTAACAACGACACCTTAAAATAAAGTGTAACCAAATAAAGTGTTACCAATTATTTTAATGTAGTGTTTTAATAATAATGATTAAACAGAGAAAGACCAAAAGAGAAATTATACTATGTTTATATGTGGATTAAGTGTGTGTGGTTCTCATGTTGGTTACGATGTTTATGTGTGGATTAAGTGTGTGTGGTTCTCGTGTTGGTTACGATGTTTATGTGTGGATTAAGTGTGTGTGGTTCTCGTGTTGGTTACGATGTTTATGTGTGGATTAAGTGTGTGTGGTTCTCGTGTTGGTTAGGGTGTTTATACAGTATGTGGATTAAGTGTGTGTGGTTCTCATGTTGGTTACGATGTTTATACAGTATGTGGATTAAGTGTGTGTGGTTCTCGTGTTGGTTACGATGTTTATACAGTATGTGGATTAAGTGTGTGTGGTTCTCGTGTTGGTTAGGATGTTTATGTGTGGATTAAGTGTGTGTGGTTCTCGTGTTGGTTACGATGTTTATGTGTGGATTAAGTGTGTGTGGTTCTCGTGTTGGTTACGATGTTTATGTGTGGATTAAGTGTGTGTGGTTCTCGTGTTGGTTAGGATGTTTATGTGTGGATTAAGTGTGTGTGGTTCTCGTGTTGGTTACGATGTTTATGTGTGGATTAAGTGTGTGTGGTTCTCGTGTTGGTTACGATGTTTATGTGTGGATTAAGTGTGTGTGGTTCTCATGTTGGTTAGGATGTTTATGTGTGGATTAAGTGTGTGTGGTTCTCGTGTTGGTTAGGATGTTTATGTGTGGATTAAGTGTGTGTGGTTCTCGTGTTGGTTACGATGTTTATGTGTGGATTAAGTGTGTGTGGTTCTCGTGTTGGTTAGGATGTTTATGTGTGGATTAAGTGTGTGTGGTTCTCGTGTTGGTTACGATGTTTATGTGTGGATTAAGTGTGTGTGGTTCTCGTGTTGGTTACGATGTTTATGTGTGGATTAAGTGTGTGTGGTTCTCATGTTGGTTAGGATGTTTATGTGTGGATTAAGTGTGTGTGGTTCTCGTGTTGGTTAGGATGTTTATGTGTGGATTAAGTGTGTGTGGTTCTCGTGTTGGTTACGATGTTTATACAGTATGTGGATTAAGTGTGTGTGGTTCTCGTGTTGGTTACGATGTTTATACAGTATGTGGATTAAGTGTGTGTGGTTCTCGTGTTGGTTACGATGTTTATACAGTATGTGGATTAAGTGTGTGTGGTTCTCGTGTTGGTTAGGATGTTTATGTGTGGATTAAGTGTGTGTGGTTCTCATGTTGGTTACGATGTTTATACAGTATGTGGATTAAGTGTGTGTGGTTCTCGTGTTGGTTACGATGTTTATACAGTATGTGGATTAAGTGTGTGTGGTTCTCGTGTTGGTTAGGATGTTTATGTGTGGATTAAGTGTGTGTGGTTCTCGTGTTGGTTACGATGTTTATGTGTGGATTAAGTGTGTGTGGTTCTCGTGTTGGTTAGGATGTTTATGTGTGGATTAAGTGTGTGTGGTTCTCGTGTTGGTTACGATGTTTATGTGTGGATTAAGTGTGTGTGGTTCTCGTGTTGGTTACGATGTTTATGTGTGGATTAAGTGTGTGTGGTTCTCGTGTTGGTTAGGATGTTTATGTGTGGATTAAGTGTGTGTGGTTCTCGTGTTGGTTACGATGTTTATGTGTGGATTAAGTGTGTGTGGTTCTCGTGTTGGTTACGATGTTTATGTGTGGATTAAGTGTGTGTGGTTCTCATGTTGGTTACGATGTTTATACAGTATGTGGATTAAGTGTGTGTGGTTCTCGTGTTGGTTACGATGTTTATACAGTATGTGGATTAAGTGTGTGTGGTTCTCGTGTTGGTTAGGATGTTTATGTGTGGATTAAGTGTGTGTGGTTCTCGTGTTGGTTACGATGTTTATGTGTGGATTAAGTGTGTGTGGTTCTCGTGTTGGTTAGGATGTTTATGTGTGGATTAAGTGTGTGTGGTTCTCGTGTTGGTTACGATGTTTATGTGTGGATTAAGTGTGTGTGGTTCTCGTGTTGGTTACGATGTTTATGTGTGGATTAAGTGTGTGTGGTTCTCGTGTTGGTTAGGATGTTTATGTGTGGATTAAGTGTGTGTGGTTCTCGTGTTGGTTACGATGTTTATGTGTGGATTAAGTGTGTGTGGTTCTCGTGTTGGTTACGATGTTTATGTGTGGATTAAGTGTGTGTGGTTCTCATGTTGGTTAGGATGTTTATGTGTGGATTAAGTGTGTGTGGTTCTCGTGTTGGTTACGATGTTTATGTGTGGATTAAGTGTGTGTGGTTCTCGTGTTGGTTACGATGTTTATGTGTGGATTAAGTGTGTGTGGTTCTCGTGTTGGTTAGGATGTTTATGTGTGGATTAAGTGTGTGTGGTTCTCGTGTTGGTTACGATGTTTATGTGTGGATTAAGTGTGTGTGGTTCTCGTGTTGGTTACGATGTTTATGTGTGGATTAAGTGTGTGTGGTTCTCATGTTGGTTAGGATGTTTATGTGTGGATTAAGTGTGTGTGGTTCTCGTGTTGGTTAGGATGTTTATGTGTGGATTAAGTGTGTGTGGTTCTCGTGTTGGTTACGATGTTTATGTGTGGATTAAGTGTGTGTGGTTCTCGTGTTGGTTAGGGTGTTTATGTGTGGATTAAGTGTGTGTGGTTCTCGTGTTGGTTACGATGTTTATATGTGGATTAAGTGTGTGTGGTTCTCGTGTTGGTTAGGATGTTTATGTGTGGATTAAGTGTGTGTGGTTCTCATGTTGGTTACGATGTTTATGTGTGGATTAAGTGTGTGTGGTTCTCGTGTTGGTTACGATGTTTATATGTGGATTAAGTGTGTGTGGTTCTCGTGTTGGTTAGGATGTTTATATGTGGATTAAGTGTGTGTGGTTCTCATGTTGGTTAGGATGTTTATATGTGGATTAAGTGTGTGTGGTTCTCATGTTGGTTACGATGTTTATGTGTGGATTAAGTGTGTGTGGTTCTCATGTTGGTTAGGATGTTTATATGTGGATTAAGTGTGTGTGGTTCTCATGTTGGTTAGGGTGTTATTGTCCTCCTGGGCTCTTCCTACAAGATGGACGTTGTGTCGACGTCAGTGAATGTGAGTGTGTGTGGGAAGGTTCGTTCATCCAGCCGGGACGTGAAGTCAGAACCAGCATCTGCAGCACATGGTCAGAATATTCACATGCTTTTCAACATTTCTTCTGATATATGAGTCCCTGGATCACAAAACCAGTCTCGATCTGTGGCAATAGCCAACAATACATTGTATGGGTCAAAATTAAAGATTTTTCTTTTATGCCAAAAATCATTAGGATATTACGGAAAGATTATGTTCCATGAAGATATTTTGTACATTTCCTACTGTAAATATATATAAAAAATATTTTTTGTGAGTGAATGCAGCAAAATCGTGAACATAAATGTACAACTTTAAAGGAGATTTTTTCAATGTTTCAATTTTTTTGCGCCCTCAGATTCCAGATTTTCAATAGTTGTACAGGTATATCGGCCAAATATTGTCCTATCATAACAATATCACAACCCTTGTGCCAGGTTTTGTGGTCCTGGGTCACATATGGCAGCATGTAATACTGTAAATGCATGTCATGTCGTTTTATCCAATCATGCAGTGTGTGTAAAGATGGGCGTGTCACATGTGATGAGTCCAGCTGTGTCGCTCGCTGTGATTGGTCGGCCTGGTCTTCATGGACGTCATGTGACAGCAGCTGTGGGACGGGAATCCAGCACCGTTACAGGTGGACTGACTTATTAATCAAACATCTATTAAACTTACATTCTGTGGGATTTGATGTGCATGTACAACACAAGTAATAATTTCCACTTGTTTTTCAATTTGTTTATCAAAAACAAGCAAGAAAATATGTTTGCAAACAAAAAACACAAAATAAAAACACTTAGTCATAAAAATAACACACAAAAACACTAGTATAATTATAATTCTTAGACTATTTACCATTTTTCTTTAAAAAATAATCAATAAATAAATGCTAAATAAAAATAAAAAAATAACTAAATATGTAGAAGTCCCCTTTAAAAGTTTACAATAAAGTCATGTTGATTACTTAAGCATTATGCATTTAGGCTTCTTAATAAAAATTGTTAAAAAAAGGCAAATCATTTAATTATTTATTACAGAGGAAAGAAAGAAAATTTGGCACTTTTTTGCCCTATTCAAGCTCTTTACATTTTTTTCTAACAAATAATCATGTTTCAGATATGCTTTTTAAAAAATTTAATAATTTGGAAAACATGTTTACAGTAAATGATTTTTCAAAATAAAATAAATAAGTAATAAAATAATAAAATAATTTTTGTTTGTTAACTAGGTTTTTCCATCTCGTTTTCTCAGGACTGTTACATCAACAACACATTTTTGAAGACCAAAAACTATTAAAATGTTCAGAAATTAGTAGAGGCAATTCTAGTCATTATTGTATGAATTATATTTTAATGTTTTAAATAACTAAATAGGTCAGACACACAAAACCGGTGTCAAGTCATCGACCCAAAAGTGAATCCCAAAGAATAACCCTGAATATGACTATATGTAGATGATGATGTTTCGATGTTTCGACAGATATGAATATGATTATATGTTGATGATGATGTTTCCATGTTTCGGCAGATCTCCTCTGAGTCCGATGGGAGCGTCGAGGGTCGATCCGTGTGACGGCGACTCCACCGAAGCCCGTCGATGTTTCACTCCCTGCTCAGACGGTGAGATCTCTCTACAGTCTCAGTGTATAATAGAGGTTATGCACTGACGTCACTTTCCCGCGGGAACACACTCCCTCAGCCGGCCTGAGTGGCAGAAGAGCTGCTGACTGACTGGATTTAATAGAGGAAACACGAGTAAAACAAACGATTATCAGTTTAAACTAAAGGTTTGACTCGATATAGTGTTTCTTACAACTTACCAAAGATCCAGTGATCCGTGGATATTGACATGCAGAAGGAATCGTGTTTCCTGACATTTATAAGAGCCTGATTTCAACACCGGGGAAATACAAAGCAAATTTGTCTGTGAACGCTTTATATAAATACAATATAGGTCTAAATCCATGTGATCACTTATATTAATGTTTTAGCCTATATATCATCATATCGTCCAGCCCTAAAACTTTTGTCAGTGTTTATTTTAAAAAGTAAGTTTCTGTAAGTTTCCCGCTGACATGTTACAAGCTTTATTTAACATCACAACCGTCTGTAAAAATATACCTCCGATTTCCTGTCATATCTAGTTGTACAGTCGATCTCAAAGCTCTTTCTCGTTTTAGATGTGTTTAGTGTGTTTTCATTCACACTGACAACTAATGAAGCCGCTCAGTGTTTCTGCCACTCAGTCCAGTGACAGTGACGTCACACGCATAACCACTTTTTCACTCAACAGCCAATTTGGCTACTACATTTTTAAGTTTCTGGCCATTCAGAACTTCAGCTAGCCAAAAAAAAAATCTTTTTTTTATTAAATTTGGATTTCATACATTCATTTCTTATTCAAACAAAATCCTGTCATCCAGCATCTCCTCCCTCCTCTTTCATCCTTTTCCACCAAAATACGGTACAAAGAACATCAAAGACATGTAGGATATCTTGGAAAATAACAATGTCTTTTCTATAAACCAAATGCTGTTTAATCTTCGCTATTGCTTCAATGCAAATGAACAAGCGCGCCGTTATGTGTTGTGTAGTGGCGTGTGTGTTCAAGTAAGCAGATATGCACATATCTGCAATACGCTGTATTTAATATCATGATGACTCACGAGTATTTGCGCTAAATCTGCGAACACACAAACTTTGCCAGGAAAGTGAGTAAACATAATAAGTTACACGCCAGATTGGCTCGTGATTCGACAGCGCTTCCCGCCACTGTTGATTTTTACCCACATTTTGCATGACGTTTCCCCGTGCTCCTGTGAGCCTGCAGGCCCTGAGCGAGTGGCGTGGAGCGAGTGGACGCTGTGGTCCGAGTGCAGCAAGACGTGTTTCCATCACGTGGACGCGGTGGGACTGAGACGTCGCTTCAGGAGCTGCAATCACACCAACACTAGCGCCTCCTGTGGTGGAGAAGTGGAAGAACACGAGCCGTGCAACACACTCCACTGCCCCGGTACACACTCATCACACACTCCACTGCCCCAGTACACACTCATCACATACTCCACTGCCCCGGTACACACTCATCACACACTCCACTGCCCCGGTACACACTCATCACACACTCCACTGCCCCGGTACACACTCATCACACACTCCACTGCCCCGGTACACACTCATCACACACTCCACTGCCCCAGTACACACTCATCACATACTCCACTGCCCCGGTACACACTCATCACACACTCCACTGCCCCGGTACACACTCATCACACACTCCACTGCCCCGGTACACACTCATCACACACTCCACTGCCCCGGTACACACTCATCACACACTCCACTGCCCCGGTACACACTCATCACACACTCCACTGCCCCGGTACACACTCATCACACACTCCACTGCCCCGGTACACACTCATCACACACTCCACTGCCCCAGTACACACTCATCACACACTCCACTGCCCCGGTACACACTCATCACACACTCCACTGCCCCGGTACACACTCATCACACACTCCACTGCCCCGGTACACACTCATCACACACTCCACTGCCCCGGTACACACTCATCACACACTCCACTGCCCCGGTACACACTCATCACACACTCCACTGCCCCAGTACACACTCATCACACACTCCACTGCCCCGGTACACACTCATCACATACTCCACTGCCCCGGTACACACTCATCACACACTCCACTGCCCCGGTACACACTCATCACACACTCCACTGCCCCGGTACACACTCATCACACACTCCACTGCCCCGGTACACACTCATCACACACTCACAGAGAACAGAATCATGCTTTTTTCCTTTAAAGTACAAATACAAACTCAGCTCTGGATAATAACATGCTGAGAGGAGCGATGTGATTTCACAGTATTCTCAGACTATGTACTGTACAATCATTTTTTCTTTAAATAAGAAACAATAAAATAAATATGGAAATAAAGTCAGAAATTTCATAATAAAAGCACATGGATTTCAGTATTCTCTGTCTCTCTCTCCTCTCTCTCCTCTCTCTCCTCTCTGTCTCTCTCTCTCTCTCTCTCTCTCTCTCCCTCTCCTCTCTCTCTCTCTCTCCTCTCTGTGTCTCTCTCTCTCTCTCTCTCTCTCTCTCTCTCTCCTCTCTCTCCCTCTCTCCCTCTCTCTCTCTCTCTCTCTCTCTCTCTCTCTCTCCTCTCTCTCCCTCTCTCCCTCTCTCTCTCTCTCTCTCTCTCTCTCTCTCTCTCCCTCTCTCTCTCTCTCTCTCTCTCTCTCTCTCTCTCTCTCTCTCTCTCTCTCTAGTTGCCGGTGGCTGGTCGTCCTGGTCGAGTTGGTCGAGCTGTTCTTCTGAGTGTGATTCTGGAGTTCAGACTCGAGAGCGTGTGTGCAGTTCTCCTGCTCCGCTGTACGAAGGCCTTCGCTGTCCCGGGCCGCACATACAGACCCGAGACTGCAACGTCCAGCCCTGCTCCGGTGCGCGACCCCCTCATCCTTCCCTCGCGCCATTTTGAAAATATGTATTTTTTTAATTGAGTGTTCATCAGAGGTGTCCAAGACCCCAGGACTTTTGTTCCACTTGAACCAACAATACACTAAACAAATTGTATAATGTCTACATGTGTATCTGATGCACACTGAACCAAACTGACTTTAGGACCCAGAGGAACAGCTCTTTTGCTCCATATAGAGATATAAGACCTTAGAGTCATGAAATATCATGATATATAATTTTTTCCACAAGAGGTCGGCAAAGACACCCAATGTAAGATATTTAGAGCTGAATTAAAAGGGTTATGCATGAAATTGAGTTTTTTTTTTTTTTTTGAGAGAAAGAATTTATGTATTATTTATTGATCAAATCTAGTAATTTAAAGGTAAATAAAATAATAATAAAAAAAAATCTCCCAAAAAATTGCATAATTTTTTTTTTAAATATTATCAAAATGTAATAAAATAAGCTTTCTGGACAAAAAAAAAAAAAAGTATAATTTTTCATTTTGACCCACAAGGGAAAGTTGTGTTACAAAGTGCGAGGGAATGATGAGGGTTAACCTCTCGCTGACCTCTGAAGTGTGCGTTTCTGAAGGTATGGTGTGTGTGTGTCCTGCAGGTGTGTGTCCGGAGGGCATGACGTTCCTGTCGAAGGATCAGTGTGTGGCTCAGGGCGGCGCGTGTCCGCGTGTGTGTATGGACGCCACGGCCGATGTGGAGTGTGCCGCTGAGTGTCATGATGGATGTTACTGTTCTCCTGGTTTCTATCTGTTCAACAACACGTGTGTGTCTCTCCAACGCTGCCCATGTTACCATAAGGGGGCGCTGTACTCGCAGGGGGACCGAGTGCCTCATGACGACTGCAACAACTGGTAACTCACTGTTACACACGGTTTAGGGTGCATTCAGAAATCTGTGGTGGACAGTAAGATGTACTGGTTTTATCCAGCCACAATGCATTACATTGAGCAAAAGTGACATTTATAATGTTGCAAAGATTTTTATTTCATATATAAGCTGTTCTTTTCAACTTTTTATTCATCAAAGAATCCTTAAAAAAATGTATTTCATCATGGGTTTCAAAATATGAACTGTTTTCAACATTGATAATAATCATAAATGTTTCTTGAGCATCAAATCCTCATATTAGAGTGATTTGTGAAGGATCATGTGACACTGAAGACTGGAGTAATGATGCTGAACATTCAGCTTTGATCACAGGAATAAATTACACTTTACTGTATATTCACATAGAAAACAGATGATTTACATTCTGATAATATTTCAAAATTTTCTCTGTATTTTTTATCAAATAAACCCGGTGAGCAGAAGAGACTCTTTCAAAAACATAAAATTCTCACCGACTTTTGAACAGCACTGGAAAATATTTTTTGACAAGATTTTTCCCTTAAAAATTATCTATATATTATATAATATAAATATTATAATTCATATTTAAATATTCAATTAAGTAGTTGGTATGACAATTCATTTTTTTTTTTTTTTTTTCATATTATTATTATTAAAGATAAAATATACATATAATCATTCTAAATTTGAAACATTTAGAAACAGTTTTGCATGAATTATGTCATATGACATTATATATGACTTTGATATGACATGTCAACCACCTATGCATATTTTCAACATAGTAAAGTTGATAACATTATATATATTTTTTTCTTATTATTATTTTTTTCTTAATATATATTGACAGTGTCTTGTGTCTCCTGACAGCACGTGTGTTGATGGAGCGATGCATTGTGGGACGGCACCCTGCCCTGGTCAGTATGACACATCACATCCTGTTCTTCATCACAGTAAAAGTATTGTCCACCTCCTTTTATTCGTCCTTATGCATTTTGTTCTCAGTGGTTTGTATGCATTGATTCCTGCAGTGCATTGTGGGTGGAGTGAGTGGACGGCCTGGAGCGCGTGCAGTCGGTCATGTGACGTGGGCATCAGGCGGCGCTATCGTTCAGGAACCAATCCAGCGCCAGCGTTTGGAGGACGAGCCTGTGAGGGCGAACGCATCGGACTGGACACATGCAGCGTTAAACCCTGCATCGGTACAGTGATCACATGACATATAGAGTTAGATACTGTAGATATATATTTATTTATACTTATATACTTAATATACTTATTCCATTAGTTTCAAACCACTGAAGG
>NC_140228.1:1485579-1555579 GCF_951802725.1 Rutilus rutilus
GTGTGTGTGTGTGTGTGTGTGTGTGTGTCAGTGGACGGCGGCTGGTGCGAGTGGGCCGACTGGACGCCGTGTTCGAAGACCTGCGGGCTGGAGTGGGTGTCCCGTTACAGGAGCTGCGCCTGTCCTGAACCCAGATCTGGAGGAGAGCTGTGTTCAGACCAGCAGGAGGAACACAACGGACCGGGAGTCCAGATCCAGAGACAGCCGTGCCCATCCGTGTCCTTCTGCCCCGGTAACACACACAGAACACACACCACATGCCCATCCGTGTCCTTCTGCCCCGGTAACACACACAGAACACACACCACATGCCCATCCGTGTCCTTCTGCCCCGGTAACACACACAGAACACACACCACATGCCCATCCGTGTCCTTCTGCCCCGGTAACACACACAGAACACACACCACATGCCCATCCGTGTCCTTCTGCCCCGGTAACACACACAGAACACACACCACATGCCCATCCGTGTCCTTCTGCCCCGGTAACACACACAGAACACACACCACATGCCCATCCGTGTCCTTCTGCCCCGTTAACACACACAGAACACACACCACATGCCCATCCGTGTCCTTCTGCCCCGTTAACACACACAGAACACACACCACATGCCCATCCGTGTCCTTCTGCCCCGGTAACACACACAGAACACACACCACATGCCCATCCGTGTCCTTCTTCCCCGGTAACACACACAGAACACACACCACATGCCCATCCGTGTCCTTCTGCCCCGGTAACACACACAGAACACACACCACATGCCCATCCGTGTCCTTCTGCCCCGTTAACACACACAGAACACACACACAATATAAATGTAACTGTAACTGTTCTTCTAATGCAGTACAGGTCTTAATGAGTCTTTATAAATATATTTTTATAGAATAGTAATACTAACTTATAATTAAGTATAAATGGGGCTATAACTCATTATAAGCATGTGCTTCATAGAAAGTTTTACCATAATTGTTTGTCTATATTCTTTTTTATTTCGGTTAACTTTTAAACTATATAATCAGCAGTAGATGAACATTTTTTGATGCAACATTACATTTTGATATAAAAAATATGTATTTAGGGACACATTTCAGCATCTGACAATCACAAGATTAATCCTGCTTTTTTTTATTTATATTTGTACAATCCTCATAATTTAGTTTATTATGATTATGACTTTTGATTATGATGCAGTGTGTGTTTTCATAAAAGCACAACATTTTGTTGTTAATGCGAGTGTACACAAATAAAAGTAGAGCCTTTATGGTTTCGGATGATGTCTTACTCTTCTGTATGATTAAAGATGTTAGAGTGTTAAACATCCCTGATCTCTCTTTCTGTGTGTGTGTGTGTGTGTGTGTGTGTGTGTGTGTGTAGTACACGGCTCCTGGGGCTCCTGGAGCTCCTGGTCGGACTGTGACGTGTGTGTCGGTGTGTCTGTCCGGCTCAGGGTGTGTAACAGTCCTCCGGCTCGGTTCGGTGGTCTGTCGTGTCTCGGAGAGAGTCGTCAGACCCGCGGATGCCATGATAACGTCACCGTCTGTTCAGGTCAGCATAATTCATAAACATTCCTTACACACTCCTGATTTATCATATCCTAGCCGCGTTTCCATTACCCTTCAAATTGCGCAAATTTAAATTGCGAATTGGAAATACGCCCAATGGAAACACGTCAATTTCGCAAAAACTCCCATATATCGCAAAAAAAGGTTTTCCTCCCGCATGAGGTGTTTTTCAGGCCGTTGGATACAGTTTTGGGGCATTTTCAGGTCACCTGATGTAGATGACACGCCATGTTTGGACAGAAGACGAGACATTAAACATTAGTTCTTCATTAAACTCATAAAAGGCTAAATAATTACAGGAATACTGGATTCTGAACCACAAAGAAATGCCACAATTTATCAAGAGCTGAAAGCAGATCTGAGTGAGAAACACCCAGAATCTCCTCATATGAGCCGCTCACGAGTATAAGGGTCTTTCCTTGACATGAATGCTTGATAACACACCTATGACTCCTTCCATTAACAATAATGTCTAGTGCAGTGGCTGCGATATACACAAACCTAACGATATCCATCACCATGATGTTTGGAATGACTTATCACGAGAGGAAAAAAAATGTTTTAGTCGCATAACATCAGTTAATGGAAACGGCCGTTATTTCGCAATAGTTTTTTATCGACATTTAGAAAATATCGCAAACGTTTTGCGCACATCTGTAATGGAAATGCGGCTAGTGACACTAGCGTGCTCATGTTTACAGACTGTGGAGGTGGACAGGACGAGTGGGCCTGTGGGAAGCCCTGTCCTCGCTCCTGCTCGGATCTGCACGGACACACGGAGTGTGTGGACGAGTCGGGGTGCAGTCCGTCCTGTGGGTGTCCCGGAGACACACTGATGCAGGACGGGGTGTGTGTGGACCGAGAGCTGTGCCGCTGTACATTTCACAACATCAGCGCAGGTGTGCACACGTACAGAAGAGGTTATCAGGGTTATTTTACTATCGCTAATACTTTATATCCTTATTTATTCATATTTTTATTTGGTTTTTGTTATATTATCCATTATAATTTAAATTTGGAGTTTTAGTCATTTTGTTGTGTTTTAGTTGTTTTATACGTTTTTTTTATTTCTGTTCATTTATTTCCATTAATATATATATATATATATATGTGTGTATGTATATATGTATATGTGTATATGTATGTGTGTGTGTGTGTATATATATATATACAAAATAATTAGCTTTAGATAAAGTTTTCATCTTTTTTTGCATGTGTACTTTAGTTGTTTTTATTATTTTTCAATTTTTTAATGTCCATTTAGTTTTATTCATTTTACCATTATTTACATTTTACAAGTTTTCATGTTCTGTTATTCCTGTTTTAGTTATTGTCAATGTTTTTAGTCAATTTTAGTTTAATCATTTTGTTTACTATGTTTTTTTTATAAATGTCTATTTAGTTTTTAATAATAATTTTACTACTTCCAAATTAAACTAAACAAAAAATTGCTTTCACAAATATTTTATTTATTGTTTCCGTTCACATTAAATTAACATCAATTAATGCAAAAGTTTTTTTGTATTTTTAGTTTTAGTTAACAATAGCAACACTGGTTTAAATAACTCTAATAATCTACTCTAAAATGACCTCTAATAAACACTCAGCTGTTTAGGAGTTAAAGACGCTGAAATGACGTGCGCTCTTTCTTAAGACACAGCTGGAAGAAACTCTGGCAATGTTTCCTGGGAATGGCCGGGATCATCAGACTGGCAGCAAGCAAACCCAGGAGAGACCATCATCACTGACTGTCATAACTGGTATCATATCACATGCATGTGTAACTTGTGTTGCTAGTGAAGTCAGGTCACTGGCACTGACGTAATAGTGTGTGTTTGTCTGTGATCTTCTAGCACATGTGAAGCCGGTGTGCTGCAGTGTGACTCGGTTCCTGGATGCTCTGTCGACGGCAGCTGGAGCCAATGGGGTCGCTGGACAGATTGCTCCGCCCACTGTGGAGGCGGGGTTAAGGTGCGGACCCGCCAGTGTGATAACCCCGCCCCTCAGAGCGGTGGCAGAGAGTGTACGGGCTCCGGCCGACAGCAGAAAGTGTGTAACGCTCACGGCTGCACAGGTGAGTCAGTGTGACGGATGTGACCTTTCTCGTATTGTTCTCGAAATCTCTGTTTTCTCCAAGTACAATTGCTCTTGTAGATTCTGGCGGTTGGCTGGACTGGTCGGCGTGGTCAGCATGTACGGTCAGCTGTGGTGGAGGCTCTCAGAGTCGAACCCGCTCCTGCCGAATGCCACCCTGCTCGGGAATGAGACGTCAGAGCAAGACCTGCAACACACAAGTGTGTCTGGGTACGTCAAGCCTCCAGCGTCCAGCGTCCAGCTCTGTCTCTGAGCGGGGAATACAAACAAAGATTTTAGTTTTAGGCCCATGAAGACGGTCTGATTGAGGCTTAAGATTCAAATTACATAAATAAACAAATAATGCAAAATAAATTAAACAAAACAAATAAATAAATGATTCAAAATAAATAAATAATACAAAATTAAGAAAACCAAGCATATTTTTAGGACTGTTACGATGGTAAGTGTGATTGTGGCTTGAGACAGAATTAAAAAAAAATATGCAAAATAAAATATTGTAAAAAAAAAAAAAAGCAAAATGAAATAAATTAATGCAAAATTAAGAAAATGAAGCATATATTTATTTTGCACACTGCAAAAAATGCTGCTTAAAACAAGATGCATTTACTAGAAGAGTAAAATGCCATAAGATATTATGTCCTGTTGTCTGGGGGAATTAATCAAAATGAAGTGAGTTGATGCTTAAAAAAAGCTAAATTATCTGCCAGTGGGGTCAGGAAAATAATGTTAATTCAAACAGAAATAAGATTATTTTTCTGACCCTATTGGCAGATAATTTTGCTTGTTTTAAGTAAAAACTCACTTAATTTTTATTTTCCCCAAAAACAAGACATAATATCTTACGGCATTTTACTACTTCAGTAAATGCATCTCGATTTTTTTCTATTTGGACCGGAAACAACACAAAAATACTAAGTGCGAAAAGCATTTTTTGCAGTGTGCCATTAAGATGATCAGTGCATGTAGGGCTTGATGCAAAAATGAGCAAATAAATATACGAATAATGCAAACTAAAGAAAATAAAGCCTGTGTTTCAGGACCATTAAAATTGTCAGTGTGTTTGGGGCTTCATCCATAAATAGTGCACAAATAATGCACAATAAATATCTTATTCATTTTTCTTGGTAGAAATAGAATCATTGAAAAACATGCAGATCTACATGTATAATTAAATAATCTGAGCTTCAAAATGAAGTGCTAGCCAATAGTTTAGGTGCTATTTTTATTTATTTTCCAACCAACTACTGAACTCGCACACACCTTATGTTGAATATCACAGGAAGAGAAGCCTATAAGAACAAACCAGATGAAGAATCGACAGCATCTTTGAACCAGACGTGCTTTAATGTCTTCCTGCCGTTGCATACAGCAGGATTATTAATGTTACGGACACACACCAGGATTTACGAGATTTACAAACCTTTATGAAATCGGCTTGTTTTGTTCCCTGAAAGCTTTTCACCTTATTTTTTAAATTAGCTTTGTTTTTGACAGAAGATGTGAGAGCTTCAGGAATATTTGAATAGCCCAGATTTATCCTGCGATTATGAGGAACGCTCCTCTGAGAGCGCTGATCCAGTGACAGCAGAAAGTGCTCTCAAACGGGTTGTGTTGTGGATCTCAGAGACTGTGAGACAGTCGAGCTCCAGTCAAGGTTAATGCGGCGAAACGCCGGATAAGACACCGTCCTCATTTAAAAGTGAAATGTCCCAGCATCCCTTGTGATCTTCTCTCCAAATCCCCTGTAAATTCAAATCAGGCATTTTTAGGGATTCGTTGTGGGAAAGGTTCCTGTCCTTGAGCCCTAATCTGAAAGACTGGTGTATTTATTTACATATTTCAATATTTTAGCTAGCTTGAATTATATAATGACTCTCAGGCTATCTTGCCTTAAGAATATAGGACATTCACACGTCTTTTAAAGGCAACAACAGTGTTTATCTCCACTTCAGCAGCGCTCACACACACACCGAACTTTACACTTTTATTCCTATCTATATTCTGAAGGTTTTTACTGAGGGGTTTGTTCATATAACATTCAACTGATATTAGACAACATTTTGTTCCTAAAAACATGTGAAAATGTAGTTTTTTCTGTGTTGATGGTTTTTTCTAAATATTGGAGTGATTAAAAAAAAGAAATCCATAATCCCCTCAGTAAAAACCTTCAACTCTAATATGTCAACAAAATAAAACAAGAAAATAGAGCCTGGCTTTATCCAATGTTCAGATTAATTTTAACTAGATAATGCATTATTTGCATATTTAAACATTAAAGCTGCAGTGTGTAATATTTAGGAGGATCTGCTGATAGAAATGCAATATAATAAACATAACGATGTTTTCAGTGGTGTATGAAGACCTTACATAATGAACTGTTATGTGTTTATTAGCTTAGAATGAGCATTTCTCTCTACACACACCGCGGGTCCGCTTACATCCACATGTTTCTACGGTGGCCCTGAACGGACAAACGCGTTTCGTCACTATGTTGTTCTTCGTGTAAAGAAGCGAACTAAAGTCAGCGAATAAAACACTGACACAATGATGAACAAGTAACAATAATATTCACAATAACATCGCTTTACTGAATAATTAAGTAAACATAATTTCTTAATTTATCTTTGTAAAGAAACCTCATTGTTTAACTGGCTACTCTCTGCTGTCTCAGACGACGACATCACTTCCTGTCGGCCTCCGTAACTTCTGTTGGGTGCAGTTCACAACCTCACCACTAGATGCTGCTAAAACTTACACACTGCACCTTTAAATTTCAGAAAGCTTATTATAATACAAAAATGTTTGCAGCTGTGATCAATCAACTGGGGAAGTACAGTTTGATGATATTTTTTTAATATACTATATATTTGTGATATATAATTCCATGCATTCTTATAAATGTGTGTGTGTGCCTGTGTGTATGCGTGCGTGTGCATGCTGTGTGCGTGCGTGTGTGTGTGTGTGTTGAGCAGAGGTGGGCTGTCCCCCTGGGCGTCTCTACAGGGAGTGTGAGGACGGTGAAGGCTGTCCGTTCAGCTGTTCTCAGGTCAGAGGTCATGAGGGCTGTTACTCAGAGGGATGTGAGGAGGGCTGCCACTGTCCACCCAACACCTTCCAGCACAACGGATCCTGTCTTCACGTGAGCTCGCACTCATGTCACACAGCTGCACTCGCATGCTAAAATGATTCCTGATCACATGGATACGCGGAAGCGACAACAAATCTTTATTATGAATTTTTAAGGCCAGACAAGTAATTTGTTGAGGTCAATTTGTAGAGAAAGACACACGCCTGCGCACATATGTATTCAAATGCGCATATCTATAGACTAAACACGTAATACGCATGTGCACGCCGTCAGCGTTTACACAGATTCACGTTTTTGAAGTTTACGCAGAGATGATAACGCTTATTTCACATTTTTTCAATGCTTGCGCCTTGGATCCTGTTTCAAGGTTTGAATATATATATATACTGTATATATATATTTACATAGACTATCATTCAAACATATACTATTTATTTATTACTATTTATTACTATTACAAATACTATTTATTTACAAAAGATGCATAACAAAATTAATTGATAACAAAAAGATAATTGAAAATGTGACAGTAAAGACATTTATAATGTATTTCAAATAAATGCTGTTCTTTTGAACTTTCTATTCATCAGAGAATCCTGAAAAGCAAACTATCACGGTTTCAGCAAAAATGTTAAGCAGCAAAACAGTTTTCAACGTTGATAATAATCATAAATGTTTCTTGATCATCAAATCATCATATTAGAATGATTTCTGAAGGATCATGTGACACTGAAAATCACAGGAATAAATGATGTATATAATATTATATATAATTTAACATTCTATTGACAAACACCTTCAACAATACCACATTTTTCTGTATAATGACAGATAGAATAAAAAAGAGAAGAATACTGTAAACAGTATCAAGTATAAAGTAACCAGACTGCATCCTGATTCATAAAGTCAAAAATGTAAATGATTTTAAAAAGCTGCTATTCTGATTCCCTTTAATCATGTGTATGTAGGAATGTCCATGTCTGGTGGACACTGACTTCCTGACCTCTTTACAAAGCGTATCGTTGACCCCTGACCTGCAGAACCTCACCGTCGGATCCGAGCTGGTGTCTGGAGAGGAGCTGATGCATGAGTGTAGCTCCTGGTACTGGAACTGCCGATCACATCTACATGTCGCTTTAATTCAGAACTTTCTGTTTTTCAGAAATATACACTGCAAAAAATGCTTTTCTTACTTAGTATTTTTGACGCAATATATTTTAAAAAATCTTAAATCGAGATGCATTTACTTAAGCAGTAAAATGCCATAAGATATTATGTCTTGTTTTCTGGGGAAATAAATAAAAATGAATTGAGTTTTTGCTTAAAATATAAAAAATAAAACATTTTTTTACCCCATTGACAGATAATTGTGCTTGTTTTAAGCAAAAACTCACTTCATTTTGATTAATTCCCCAGAAAAAAAGACGTAATACCTTATAGTGTAGTGTGTATAACAATTTTGTATATATAAATACACACACATGCATGTATACATTTAAGAAATATTTGCATGTATATACTGTATATATATTTATACATAATTTATATTATATATAAATATAAATATTGTATATTTAAATAACACATTTTTCTTAAATAGATACATGCATGTGTGTGTCTTAGTATACAAATGAATTATACACACATATATTATGTAAAAACAAACTTTTATTTGGGATGTGATTAATCATTGCCCAGCACTAACATATACTGTACAGAAATATACAGAATTTCTTCCGGAAACAAACTTTGTTGCATTATTTTCATGTCATCACTGTAAAGCTGCTTTGATACAATCTGTGTTGTAAAAGCGCTATATAAATAAATGAGACTTGACTTGACCTCATGTCATTTCACTCGTCTAGTAAATGCATCTTGATTTAATAATTTTGAGTTATTTGGACTGGAAACAAGCATTTTTGCATTGATTTGTTTCTTCCTGAAGCTCCTGTGAACACGGGCTGTGGAACTGCTCTCTGGCTGCGTGTCCCCGTGACGGAGGCCTGTCCCCGTGGGGTCCCTGGGGCCCCTGCTCTCTCAGCTGTGGGGGTCTGGGCCAGAAGAGCCGCAGCCGGGTCTGTAACCGGCCCAGTCCTGCTCACGGGGGCCGAGACTGTGACGGGCCCCTGATGGACACCGCATACTGCCAGACCCCCGACTGCCCACGTACATGCCACACACACTCAAATATGTTATTGCTAGAAATATGCATGATTATATTACTCATGGACCACTGTTATTTATCACTTCATAGTAATTCTGTTCTATATTGTCTTTACAGTGGTGACAGTTCCGACAGAGGAACCGTCTTTACCAGGTAACTGGACAATTCTAATTTATTTATTTATTTAGCAAAATAATAATTTTAGTGCTGGGCAACGATTTATCGCATTCCTAATAAAAGTTTGTGTTTACATAATATATGTGTGTAGTGTGTATAATTCATTTGTTTATATATAAATACACACACATGCATGAATATATTTAAGAAAAATGTGTTATTTATAAATACTATATTTATATATATATATATATATATATATATATATATAATATAAATTATATATAAATATTTATACAGTATATACATGCAAATATTTCTTAAATATATTCATGCATGTGTGTGTATTTATATATAAACAAATGAATTATACACACTACACACATATATTATGTAAACACAAACTTTTATTTGGGATGTGATTAATCGCAAAATCTTTAAAGATTAAATATATGACTGTAAAATGTGTCTTTTATTTGACTGAAAGTCACAAAATGCACAACAATTCAGGTGCATTTTGAAACGTTTTAACTAATCTTGGGCTGCCACTAGCGATATCAAGTAATCAGTCGGTTATTTTGACGATTGATTGATTATTTGTGGTAATAAAAGTAGACTTAAGTGAACAGAAGCATTTAAAATGACTTAAAAAACACAAAGATAATGACAATGAGGCAATAATAATTGTTTCAGATAAAGTATAAGAAGCAATTAATCGTATGGTTTTATTGAACAACACTTAAAATACATAATGTAATATACATAATATAATCATGTATTATAACAAACGCCTGCAGAGGGCGCCGGCGGCCTGGGGATTGTTGTTACACTTTACAGCATAATCAAATCCTTATTTACTATTGGCCAAACAACATTTAATTCAAAAGTCCACTTAATCTTTAATATATGACCACTTCTTCACGATAGAAATGCTACAGCCACTGTGATGTCTTGAACATGAACATGTGGACATCATTGAAACATAACTCACAACATTTTGCACAAGATCATGTCACACCCCATATATATCAAATCTTATAATATTCTTCTGTCTGTCTCTAGATGAGGACACTGGATTCTCCCAGTGGACAGTGTGGAGTCCGTGTTCCCGAACCTGCAGCGATCCGGCTTCTCCGGCCATGAAGTCCCGCAGGAGAGAGTGTGTTCATGACCGCTGCTCCGGAGAGAGTCGACAGGAGAGAGTCTGCAATCTGCCTCAGTGTCCCGGTACATCTCACGTCACTCTCTACAAACACACGTGCCTAGTACTGACTAAACATGTAATACGCATGTTCACGCCGTTTATTTCACAGATTCACATTTTTTGAAGTTTACACGGAGTTGATCACGGTATCGCTTTCAAAAACTTCTAAAAACGCTGTTGTGGTGAAACGGCCAGAATGCATTAAAGGTTTTCTGTTTTCAGTTGAAGCAGTGTTGTGTAAGAGTCCTCTAAGTTAATATCTAATGATTTTCACTACAGAAATTAGTCAATCAAAAACGTGCTTAAACTGGACAGTGACTTTATTCTAGATCTGCTGTACAGCCAAAAATAATCTTTGTTGCATCCATTTCCAATTATCACTGTAAAGCTGCTTTGAAACAATCTATATTGTAAAAAGCGCTGTATAAATGACGGTGACTTGACTCTCTAGATCTCTCTGATCATAATCATCTGAATCTTCTGACCTAAAGCAGCAGCAGTGTGTAGTGCATATACTGATGACTACTTTACAACACATTAGAGTTAATTCTGGGAGTGACATCCACTTGCCATCTTTACTATTTTTAATCCAATTTTATATAAAAAGTAGGTCTTGGCTTTATCTTTGGGCAAACTAATTAAATATCAAGTCACAAAGAAAGTGCTGCTGTGTTTAGATTCACATTCACTCATTGAATCATTGACTGGCCTGAATCATTCAGACACGAACACCTTGGAGAAGCGCAACGGTTCTGCTGTGTTTTCATTGGTGGAATAGAACAGTGTAAAATGTCATTTAATATTAACCTTTCGTTTATTGAACTGTTGTATCGATCATACTTGCAGTCGTGCTGATATTTGGAGAAACGGCACTCTTGCACGTGTCATATGTGATGTGAACTATAACGTTATAAATATAAAGAAAAAGAAGCATTTTTGCCACAATATCTTGAAATTTCCGGCTCTGACTGGAGGACAGTATTTTAAAGCACATAACCAATTTGTAATGTTAAAATCACATTATAAGGATTAAAATGATTCATAAGAACTGAGTGCAAATGCTATGATGTCGATGAGTGGAATTGCATTCATCATCGCACAGACGGTTCTAGAAACGAACCATTACACCTGTTCCAGAAGCGCTTTTTATTCGGAAAAAATATTACATATTTTTGCAATTTAAAATATCTGTTGTCTATGTGAATATACAGTAAAGTGTAATTTATTCCTGTGATCAAAGCTGAGTTTTCAGCATCATTACTCCAGTCTTCAGTGTCACATGATCCTTCACAAATCACTTTAATATGATGATTTGATGCTCAAGAAACATGTATGATTATTATCAGTGTTGAAAACAAGTTTTTACTGTTGTGTCAAAAGGATCATATGAGCAAATGAATTAAGACAATACGTTCTTATATTATGATGCTGAATAGTGAAGTTTGAGCTGCTATTTTAAAATAATCTTTTCAGTCCAGCGAACAATGAAAATAACATCTCATTGTAATATGACCTGGAATCAGACGTGTGTTTGAACTGAAGCGCCGGGAAACACTCAATGCCATATCAACAACAAACCAACAGCACTCAAAAAGACCATCATATTAACATTAAAGGCAGGGTAGGTAATCCTTTTTCTAAAAAAAAAACATTCCAAATTTGTTTAAACTGTCTTTATATACCAATACATAATTAAAATGTAAGTACTCTGAAAAAGAAAATATAAAAATCGAGTGACTGTAGACCTTTTAATCTGCAATAAACACAGCTCATTATTCCATTCACTCCCACCCCCTCCCTTCTGAGCTCCTTCCAAAGCCACGCCCCCAAAACACATGAACGCGCGACGCCAAACGCTCAGGCTCAGCTGGAAGACGCATTTATTACCTGAGACGAGTGGAGAGGAAGGAGCGCAGTACATACAGTGACATCATGTCAGAATCACATGTAATAAAATACCTAACTTTATCACTATGAATATAAACAAATAAGATTTCTTTTAGTACTCACTATCAAGCTAGCATATCGATAATGGTAAAGTTTCATTCGGTAACGAGCTATATTTATAAGGCAAAACTAAAAACAGGTTGCATTGATACACGTTTTTCCATTACCATCAGTTACACTGTGATGAAGGTGAATTTCGTGTAAGATTCATAACATATACGGTGTTTTGCATGTAAGAGTTTCCATGATGAAAACATTGTTGACTCTAATGAAGACTAACGTACACTCCGAGTCCGGAGACAAGTACCGCATCGTCGGTTCGAGGACAGGTCCGGGGTTGAGGGCGAAGCAGAGGAGGTCGTTCAAGAGTGCGGGCAGGGTCCGAGGAAGTAGTTTTTGCCTTGTTTGCCTTCGCTGACTGCATATGCAGGTGCTTTGAGCTGAATATTTCCGGGAACGGTGACATGTGATGAGTGCACGCAGGGCAGCGCGCGCAGTGGGGCTCGGGCACGAGACATGAAGGCATCTGATTGGTTCTTTACATTCGCACCGAATGGCAGTGATTGGTCAGAGTTTTTACTGTCCTGCAGCTGCTACAGAGGTCTGATTTTTTTCATTCCTTTTTCTGAACACATAATGTATTGACTACTATCAGGATGGAAGGACCATTTCACCCAGTATAAAAAAAAGTGTTTCTGAACAGGATTACCTACCCTACCTTTAATACCATTTATAAAATACAGTGGCATCGCAGTATTAGAGCTTTATTATCGTCCTACAAACTGCAACTATCGTGCAACCCTATTCCAAACATTGCACTTTTTCACCCTTTTGCTCATGTCTTCTTATTAATTCATATATGAGTCCCTGGATCACGTCACCAGTCTCGAGTCGCACGGGTATATCTGTGGCAGTAGCCAACCATACAGTGTATGGGTCAAAATTATCCATTTTTCTTTTATGCCAAAAATCATTAGGATATTAAGTAAAGATTATGTTCCATGAAGATATTTAGTAAATTTCCTACCGTAAATATATAAAACATGTATTTGTGTGAGTGAATGCAGCACAATCGCCCAAAAATTGGCCCATGTGACTGGTTTTGTGGTCCAGGGTCACATATGTTTGCTTGCGGCCTGGTTTTAATGGTGTGTGTGTGTGTGTCAGATGGAGGTGTGTGTCAGGACCCGGAGTGTGTGCTCAGGAACTGCTCCTGGATGACGTGGAGCGAGTGGAGCTCCTGCTCTCGATCCTGTGGCGTCGGTCAACAGCAGCGGGTCAGAACCTTCGTGGCGCCGGGCCTCAACGGGACCTGGTGTCAGGACATCCTCGACGGACACCTGGAGAGCCGCTTCTGCAGTATTCGGGCCTGCCGCGGTGAGTTAAAAGGGGCTTTCACACCGGATAGTTCTAGGATCTCGCCACCAGGATGGTTCTCCGAGAACTAATGGTTCCTCTAGGAAGGTTTTCCTGGTTGCGTTCGCACCGCCAGTAGGAACTCTGAAGTGACGTAAGACACGCTTGTTGTTGGGACTTTTATTTTGACGGCGCTGAGAACGACTGAGCTCACATTCTCTGTGTTCATTAGTTTACGATCTGTCTGACAGTCCTGTCTAATACGATATTAGATATAACTGTTACACACTGAAGATAGAGCGTGATGAAGAGTTATTAGCTGTGATAAAGCCTGTTGTGTGTGTGTGTGTTCAGTGGACGGAGGCTGGTCTCGCTGTGATAAAGCCTGATGTGTGTGTGTGTGTGTGTGTGTGTGTGTGTTCAGTGGACGGAGGCTGGTCTCGCTGGAGCTCGTGGTCTCGCTGTGATAAAGCCTGTTGTGTGTGTGTGTGTGTGTGTGTTCAGTGGACGGAGGCTGGTCTCACTGGAGCTCGTGGTCTCGCTGTGATAAAGCCTGTTGTGTGTGTGTGTGTGTGTTCAGTGGACGGAGGCTGGTCTCGCTGTGATAAAGCCTGATGTGTGTGTGTGTGTGTGTGTTCAGTGGACGGAGGCTGGTCTCGCTGGAGCTCGTGGTCTCGCTGTGATAAAGCCTGTTGTGTGTGTGTGTGTGTGTTCAGTGGACGGAGGCTGGTCTCGCTGGAGCTCGTGGTCTCGCTGTGATAAAGCCTGATGTGTGTGTGTGTGTGTTCAGTGGACGGAGGCTGGTCTCGCTGGAGCTCGTGGTCTCGCTGTGATAAAGCCTGATATGTGTGTGTGTGTGTGTGTTCAGTGGACGGAGGCTGGTCTCGCTGGAGCTCGTGGTCTCGCTGTGATAAAGCCTGTTGTGTGTGTGTGTGTGTGTTCAGTGGACGGAGGCTGGTCTCGCTGTGATAAAGCCTGATGTGTGTGTGTGTGTGTGTTCAGTGGATGGAGGCTGGTCTCGCTGGAGCTCGTGGTCTCGCTGTGATAAAGCCTGATGTGTGTGTGTGTGTGTGTGTGTGTGTGTGTTCAGTGGACGGAGGCTGGTCTCGCTGGAGCTCGTGGTCTCGCTGTGATAAAGCCTGTTGTGTGTGTGTGTGTGTGTGTGTTCAGTGGACGGAGGCTGGTCTCGCTGGAGCTCGTGGTCTCGCTGTGATAAAGCCTGATGTGTGTGTGTGTGTGTGTGTGTGTGTGTGTTCAGTGGACGGAGGCTGGTCTCGCTGGAGCTCGTGGTCTCGCTGTGATAAAGCCTGATGTGTGTGTGTGTGTGTGTGTGTGTGTGTTCAGTGGACGGAGGCTGGTCTCGCTGGAGCTCGTGGTCTCGCTGTGATAAAGCCTGATGTGTGTGTGTGTGTGTGTGTGTGTTCAGTGGACGGAGGCTGGTCTCGCTGGAGCTCGTGGTCTCGCTGTGATAAAGCCTGATGTGTGTGTGTGTGTGTGTGTGTGTGTGTGTGTGTTCAGTGGACGGAGGCTGGTCTCGCTGGAGCTCGTGGTCTCGCTGTGATAAAGCCTGTTGTGTGTGTGTGTGTGTGTGTGTTCAGTGGACGGAGGCTGGTCTCGCTGGAGCTCGTGGTCTCGCTGTGATAAAGCCTGATGTGTGTGTGTGTGTGTGTGTTCAGTGGACGGAGGCTGGTCTCGCTGGAGCTCGTGGTCTCGCTGTGATAAAGCCTGATGTGTGTGTGTGTGTGTGTGTGTGTGTGTGTGTGTTCAGTGGACGGAGGCTGGTCTCGCTGGAGCTCGTGGTCTCGCTGTGATAAAGCCTGTGCCGGGGGACGCTCCATCAGGACCCGCTCCTGTTCCAGTCCTCCACCCAAAAACGGAGGCCGCAAGTGTTCAGGAGAGAAGAACCAGGTCAAACCCTGCAACACCAAACCATGTGGTACGACACCAGCACTCAGCATCACGTACCCTCAGCACATTCTGCATATCATACACTCACTGGGAAACACTGGAGACGTGGCTTGATTTGATCCATCAAGATTTGATTGTGTCATGAAGAGGTTTATAGAGGTTTATTAAGCATTTTAAACCTGTAAAGCCTGACATGTGAAATAATAGTCAGAAACATATCTTTATGTTTTGTATCATATTTCATCAGGCTTTTTATGGTGAGAAAAAACAGCTCAATATTACTCAAAGGCCCAAACTAACAAAAATATGCAGATTGCTGCAGATGCTGATATTTATATGAATTTCTGATGCTTGTAATGTAAATCAATGAGAACTTTATAACAGACTACTATAAAATGCATATAAATATCAGTCGTCACTCGTCACTTATGTCTAATTGTGCCACTTATGATCATACTTATAGTAAGATCAATGATATTTAAATGCTTCGTTTTATGATCAATGCAATGCATTACAATGATGATTGAGATGAAAAAATAAACTTTCTCAAAAGCCTGATGATCATTTGATACTAAAATCAAGTAAACCAGTAAGTGTTGATCTTGAAATATTACTAATAATATCAAAGTTGTACTTACCACAAAAACACACATGAATCACGAGCTGAAGGAGGACGTTTGTACAGTTATACTAAAAGACTTACTTTATAACATAAGTCAGTCAGAGACAGAAGTGCTGGAGGAGAGTGTGTGAGAGACGTGCATATTGATCATTTAGAGGCCTGCGTATTAAATCTGATACAGTAGTGTTGAATGTGTAATGTGTGTGTCCTGCAGATGGTGCCGGGTGTCCTCCAGGGCAGGAGTTTGTGTCGTGTGCGAACGAGTGTCCTCAGCGCTGCTCGGACCGGCAGCAGGGCATCGAGTGCCGGACCGACACCGAGTGTCAGCCGGGCTGCCGCTGCCCACGGGGTAAACACACACACACACACACACACACAGAGCTGCCCACGGGGTAAACACACACACACACACACACACACACACACACACACACACACACACACACACACACACAGAGCTGCCCACGGGGTAAACACACACACATACACACACACACACACACACACACACACACACACACAGAGCTGCCCACGGGGTAAACACACACACACACACACACACACACACACACACACACACAGAGCTGCCCACGGGGTAAACACACACACATACACACACACACACACACACACACACAGAGCTGCCCACGGGGTAAATACACACACACACACACACACACACACACACACACACACACACACACACACACACACAGAGCTGCCCACGGGGTAAACACACACACATACACACACACACACACACCCACACAAAGCTGCCCACGGGGTAAACACACACATACACACACACACACACACACACACACACACACACACACACACACACACACACACACACACACACAGAGCTGCCCACGGGGTAAACACACACACACACACACACACACAAACACACAGAGCTGCCCACGGGGTAACACACACACACACACACACACACACACACACACACACACACACACACACACACACACACACACACAGAGCTGCCCACGGGGTACACACACACACACACACACACACACACACCCACAGAGCTGCAGCAATTCTATAATACATAACTTTCACTAAATATAGATAAAACTACACGTAATAGTGACTGACACACTCAGGTTTGGTGGTGAAAATATTTGCTAAAATGACACACAGAGCACAAGCTGAACAAATCTGTCTATTTACAAAGTAAAATTATTTCTATACGTTTGTAATGGAAAGAGACGCACAGGCACTCGAACTTTAAATGTGTATATGATTTAATACACTATATATATATATATATTTGAGAAAAATTTTCTAAGTTTAGAAAGAAAAAAAATCTCACACAAGCCTATTCAATGAATAGTAGTGTCTTTTTTAGGTATTTCATCACTGTTTATATAAAAACATATAACAACATATATACGTACAGTAAATATATATACGTAGTAAATATATATATATGTAGACGACTTAGACTTAGACTTAGCTTAGTGGTTACAGGGAAACAATACTTGACCAAGACACATGGCAAACATGAGGGCTTAAATACACAAGACTAATGACTGAACAACACACACCTGTGAACAATGAACCAATGACAACATGACAACACAAAACATGTGGCAGGATCACATGAGGGCCAGGGAATCACATGACAAGACACATGAAACAAGACATGAAAATATAATACATCATGAATATTAATGCTCTGAGGGTTCAAGTGACTCTGGTGTCTATTGTCTGACAGCATACAGTAGCGTGTTTGAGATGTTCTGTGTGTGTGTGTGTGTGTGTGTGTGTGTAGGCCAGCTGCAGCAGGACGGTGTGTGTGTTCAGCTGTGGCAGTGTGACTGCCTGGACGCGTGGGGTCAGAGCTGGGCCGCGGGCAGCACACACCAGCTGGACTGTAATAACTGCACCTGCGCAGACGGAGAGCTCAGCTGCACGTCACACACCTGCGCAGGAGATAGCGTCTGCACCTGGAGCTCCTGGTCCACCTGGGCGTCCTGCAGCGCCACCTGTGGCCCGGGCCGGCGCACGCGCTTCAGGTGCGACTCCAGGCGGAGATGCGCACGCTTTCATCACATGCCTCTGAAACACACATTTAATCACTTTTGCATATTTTGTTATTTGTATTTTCCTTAATACAACAAAAATAAATGTAATTTGTAATTAAATACTGTATTTAAAACACTTAAAAAAACGTATTTAAATATAGCATTTTATTTGGCATGTTAACTTTCATAACCCGGTTTAATAGGACCATAGATATATAATACACAAATAGGAATACCAAATAGTCTATCACAGTTTTTGGCTTTTACTAATTACAAATTACTTGTATTTTAATTAAATACTTTTTTCACAGCAGTATTTTGTATTTTATTTAACTACATTTAATGATAAGTATTTGTAATTTGTAATTGAATACTCTGAGAGACTGTAATTTGTATTTAAAACACTTTTATTTAAATATTTATGGAGGCTCCATCACTGCAGAGTTTGGTGAATCTGCTGCTGTTCCTCCAGATCTCTGGTTCCTGAGGCTGACGGCGTGAACTGCCAGTTCGAGGAGGTCCAGCATAAAGCCTGTGACCCCGGGCCGTGTCCTCCGCTGTGTGTGCGGGACCAGCGGGAGCTCTCTGTCGGAGACTCCTGGCTACAGGGGGAGTGTGAGCAATGGTGAGACACTGGCAGCAGCGATAATGCTGTCGTTTTTACACATTTAGCAACATTTTTTAAACCATGGGAGTAAATGGACATTAGAATTGTGCAAACTTCTGCAAAACCTGTGTGTGTTTCCAGCACCTGCATCCCTGAGGGAGAATACTGCCAACATATAGACTGTCGAGGTGTGTGCGATCTCTACAAACATGCAACTCAAATACATTATATGTAGAGACTTTCTCATTTATTTGCGCACACACACACACACACACACACACACACACTCTCACTCACTCACTCACTCACTCACTCACACACACATTCACACACACTCTCTCTCTCTCTCTCTTTCACACACACACACTCACTCACTCACTCACTCACTCACTCACACACACACACACACACACACACACACACACACACACACACACACACACATTCACACACTCTCTCTCTGTCACACACTCACTCACTCACTCACTCACACACACACACATTCACACACTCACACATTCACACACACACTCTCTCTCTCTTTCACACACTCACACACACATTCACACACTCTCTCTCTTTCACACACTCACTCACTCACTCACTCACTCACTCACTCACACACACACACACACACACACACACTCTCTCTCTCTCTTTCACACACTCACACACACATTCACACACTCTCTCTCTTTCACACACTCACACACACATTCACACACTCTCTCTCTTTCACACACTCACACACACATTCACACACTCTCTCTCTTTCACACACTCACTCACTCACTCACTCACTCACTCACACACACACACACTCTCTCACACACACACACACACACACACACACACACACACACACACACACACACACACACACACACACATTCACACACACACACACACACACACACACACACACACACACACACACTCTCACACACACACACACACACACACACACACACACACACACACACACACACACACACACACACACTCTCTCTCTCTGTCACACACACATATACATACATACATATAAATAAATAAATAAATTATATATATTTAAAATATATAAAATTATTTATTATTTAATTTACTAATTATAATTTTAGTTTAACTTTTAGTCATTTCTGTACTTTTGTCATATTAATTAGTTTTGGGGGTTTCTTTTTGAATATTTCTATTTCTATTTAGCTTTAATTTTATTTTTATTTCAGTTTTAATTTTAGTATTTGTAGTACTTTAGTAATTCTTTAAGTTTAAGTTTTGCATCTAATATTTGTTTTATTTTATTTCAGCTTTATTTTAATTACTGGAAATTAATTATAATAGTTTTAGTTAACAATATTATAAATGTAATATAAACTTAGTATTAATAATAATATAAATTATAATAAAATCAAAAAAAATAAAACTACATTATTTATACATTTAAAATAGTTATTTTCATTTTATTATAGTGTTTATTAATATTTTAAAGTAGCTTTTATTTTTATATTTTCATTTTTCATTTAGTTTTTGATTTAATTTTTTTTTATAAGTTTTTAGGGTTTCTTTTAGAATAATTGAGAATATTTAGAATGTACTTTCATTTATTTTTATTTCAGTTTTAAGTTTTGCATCTAATATTTGTTTTATTTTAATAGTTTTAGTTAACAATAACATAAATATAATATCAACTTAATATAAACTATATATTGTACAATGTATATAATTTATATTAAATTAATTAAATTGTATATTAAAATATAAATACATTAATTATTTATACATTTAAAATTGTAATTTTCAGGTCATAGCAATACAACTTAAAATGGTCTCGTTCTGCTCAGCTCTAAAATAATTAATCAGGTATAAATGACTTTTTGTGAGTACAATCTCTATTGCTGTGATCATAAACAGACAGGAATGGTCTGACCTGTGGAGTGTACTTCAGTATCTCCCTATGATCCACCAGTGCAGGTTCAGGAGTTGATTATTATATATATATATATATACAGTTATATCACTGCTGCTGTGTGATCATTAGTGGACGGCGGATGGACCCCGTGGTCGGTGTGGTCGGACTGTCCCGTGACGTGTGGGAAGAGTACACAGATCCGCACCCGCGCCTGCATCAACCCTCCGCCGCGAAACAACGGCACACACTGCACTGGACCTGAGAGAGACACCCAGGACTGTCACGCTGCACTTTGTCTTGGTACTGGAATAGACCTTTTCCTTTTTTTTTTTTTTTTTTTGCTGATGCACAAAATGATCCGATCCGTGGCTCAAGAACTGTAAATGATCCGACCCGTGAACTCTGTGATGCGTTGCACCCCTCTTGTGTTGTGACACCATGACCTCTGGTTCCCCCAGATGACCTTTGCCCCTGGTCCCCGTGGTCTCCCTGTTCGCGCAGCTGTGGGTCAGGCGTGATCTCCAGACGCCGGGAGTGTGTGTGTGAGGACGACGGTGATGACGCGTGTCCTCCGGAGCTCGAGAGGGACGGCGAGGAGACACAGCTGTGTTATAAGAGACCCTGTCCAGGTTAAACCCAAAGAACGCTAATATTGATGTTAGCCAATGAGAGCAGTGCTTCTTCATGCATTGCTCAATTTTCAGATTTTGCTCTGGCTCTTTTGCTTCCATCACGTCTTCTTTGAGAATAATAAAAAGAAAGCATCCAAAATAAAGATTGAATGGGAATAAAACTATAAAATTATACAAAAATTAAAAAATTAAAAATATGGAAAGATCAAAAGACATCCAAAATGAAACAACAATTTTGAACTTGGAAAATACATGCATATTTAATTTGATAATGCCTCATTTTTATATTTAAACATAAAACTTGTTATACAGAATTAAATGTCTTAATATACTGTGATTATATAGCTGGTATAGTGATATCTATTATTTAAAATTTGACTTGACTTAAAGTCCTCCTGTAGTCAATCATTTCATCCCTTAAAACTCATCTTTGATCATCGATATGACATATTCAAATGTTTTTTCTTTGAAAAAAATGTCTTCATGCCTTAAAATATCTTGACTGTAACTCGACACCCTCGCCTCATTTAGTATGCGCGGTTCTATGAATATGCAAATTCACCCCGCCTCCACTCACTCACTCAGCTCAGAGATCCACTGGTTGACGATCACACGTTGATCTGATTGGTTACAAGGTAGTTTGTGACGTCAGAAACACCAGCGATTTCAAAGCGTGTTTTTGAGACTGTCTTTGGTTCCCTGCAGTTTTAAAGTCCACATGAATTCAAAATTGACCATATTTACTTTGTTTGCCTAAATTGATCGTTTTGTGGTGAACAATTCATCCATCCAAGTCAATCCACACAAAAAAATTTTTTGGCTTCGTAATCTTTAATCAAAATCTGAAAATGCCCCTCCCCTCTGCATTGGAGGACCTTCTCTGATGACGTATGTTTGACGGCTTGGTTTGGGCAAACGCTTAACCACTCCCCTCAAACCGTTAGTCTGTAATGAGCGAGAGATGGAGAGGAGGAGCGCTAGAGTAAAACCCTGCCCTCTGTTCAATATTCCTTTTCACTGGGAAATACGTCACAACACTGGAGAAAAGTCGTTTGCAACTTCCGGTTCACGCGGACTTTAAGGAGGAAATACTCAGCAATGGTGTCGACTTATGAACTTACACATGCTTTGTCTTAAAGCATATTAAACACACCACATAGACATATAAACTACATTAAAAGCTGGATTCTCACCACAGGGGGACTTTAAATTCGGCATGAAACTGACGTTACTCTAGTCTTTTCTTCCCTATTGTAGGAGAGGGATGTTAACGAATGACGTTCACTTATAAATCATGTATAATAAACATTGTAACATTCTGTAAAAACAATATGAATTGTCAGTTGACTTTAACCGTGGCTGTGTTCCTCGTTCTCTCCGTCAGCCTGTCCGATGTCAGAATGGAGTGTGTGGAGCGAGTGTTCGTGTGTGTCTCAGTATCAGCAGAGGTTTCGTGCGCCGCTCGTGTCGGCCAGTAGAGGGCAGAACTGCAGAGATCTGGAGCGCCAGCACCGACCCTGCACACCTGACCACTGCCTCGGTGTGTGTGTGAACAGCCTTACACACACACACACACACACACACACACACACACTGGAATACCATGGTACCAGGGTTTGAAATTAACTTTTTCACTCACCGGCCAATTTGGCTGCTAAATTTTTACGTTACCGGCCATTCAGAACTTCTACTAGCCAAAGTATAGTAGAAGTATAGTAGAAGTATAGTAGAAGTATAGTAGAAGTTTCAAAATATATATATATATAAAATTAAATTTGGATTTTATACATTTGTTCACTATTCAAACTAAATCCTGTCGTCCAGCATCTCCTCCTTCCTCTTTCATCCTTTTCACCAAACATGTTTTAGGTGGACAGACGTGTTAATGTCAAACCCTGCACGGTACTCTGCGTGATTACCATTCAAATCCCTTTATTATATAATACAGTGTATGAAAGGCAATTCAACAAGAATCATTCAAAAGTTTGAAAAAGACCCTTTAAAGTTCCTTACAACACCAAATATCACTCAAAGTCTAGTTTCAGGCTCTACTAGAACAGGTTTTCCTGCTTGAATGTTGATTATTCTCCTCATATTCTCCATTGTTGCGGCTCCTCTCTTCCCAGTCTGTCAGTAACGCTCTGTTTACTTCCTGTCTTTATGAAGCCCCTCCTCCTGAAAAGCACACTGTGCTCTGATTGGTCGGCTGGAGCAGTGTGTTGTGATTGGTCGAGTGCTTCGAGTGTGTTTGGGAAATGTCCCGCCCCTTTCCATAACCGCCAGTTTAACACACTACTAACTAACTCAACCAGGCCCCGCCCCTTTATTCTGCTTATGAATTATTATAATGAGGAATATTGTGACGTGTTCGTTCCCGGAAGAAACTCGAGACTACAGTGAGTTCAGGAACACTGACTCTGATATAGAGAAGAGCTGGAGCTTCTTCATGATCACACAGCAACATCACACACTGAAGACTGATGAAGATGTGAAAAATGATTTGTTCTTTCAATCCTATATTGATCTGTATGTGTGTTAGACTGTGAGAAGCCGTTCCTGTTCTCTGAATGCGGATCTCCCTGTGAGAAACACTGTGATCTGTTGGGTCAAACACACACGTGTGTGTCGCGTCAGAACTGCACAGCCGGCTGCTTCTGTCCCGAGGTTCGTTTTAACTAACACTGCACACAAATACACATTTTCATTAAGAGATTTTCATTAAAGGGACAGTTCACCCAGAAATGATCATTTAGTCTCCTTCAAGTTGTTCCAAACCTGTATGAGTTTCTTTCTTCTGTTGAACACAAAAGAAGAGCTTTTATAATCTAACAGCTGATTGGACCCCATTGACTTCCCATTCTATAGAAGTCAATGGGGTCCAATCAGCTGTTAGATTATAAAAGCTCTTCTTTTGTGTTCAACAGAAGGAAGAAACTCATTTGGAACAACTTGAGGAAGAGTAAATGATGGGATAGAGGAAATAATTTTTTGGGTGAGCTGTCTCTTTAATACTTCACAATAAGGTCTCTTTTGTAAATATTAGAAATAATGAGAAATATGTATTTTACAGCAGTTAATCTAAGAAAGTTGTCCAATTTTAGTTCATGTTAATCCACAGTGAATTAACTAATGTTAACAGATTTTAAAAAGTATTAGGAAATGTTGAAATTACCGTTGACTAAGAGTAATAAATGCTGTAGAAGAGTTGTTTTGAGTGACTGAGATGAAGACTATATAAGATTGTGTAAGATGAGATGAAGACTGTATAAGATCATATCAGATGTGTATCAGATGTGTATGGAGTGACTGAGATTGCGTGTGGTTGTCTCATCAGGGTCTCCTGCATCAGAACGGATCGTGTGTTACTCAGGATCAGTGTGGATGTGTTCAGCTTCTCCATCAGGACTCAGACAAACCTGTGGCCATCACTGTCCAGCAGGGGGCGCTGGTGACCATCGGCTGCAGTACATGGTGCTCTATCTATCTATCTATCTATCTATCTATCTATCTATCTATCTATCTATCTATCTATCTATCTGTCTATCTGTCTATCTATCTATCTATATATCTGTCTATCTATCTATCTATCTATCTATCTATCTATCTATCTATCTATCTGTCTATCTGTCTATCTATCTATCTATCATATATTTCCTACTATATGTTTATGTATAATATAATAAATATATAAAGTTGTATTAGCTTTCCAGGACCACAACTATTACTTTTATCATAAATAAATAATCTGTGCTATCATGTTTAAACCAGTTCTGTTGAATTCTCATAATATATTTACATAGAAAGTAACCAAACAAACCAACCACCCAAAACACCCTGGAAACTGCATAGCAACACATTGTTATAGCGATTTATTTTCTTCAGAGAATCTAAACATCCAGTCTTTTGTGTGTGTGTGTGTGTGTGTGTGTGTGTGTGTGTGTGTGTGTGTTTCAGTCTTTGCCATGACGGCTCTCTTCAGTGTGATTTACGGGAATGTGAAGGTAAATCTCCTCTATTTATAACCGTATAACCACATTCAGCGTCTGTTGCTCCTTATTTTAGTCCCAGATCACATCATCTGAAATCTAATAACACTTTTCTGACTCTTCATAAATAAATCACAATCTCTCTCTGTCTTTCACAGTGATGGTCAGCGAGTGGTCAGAGTGGACCTCTTGCTCTCCATGTATCCCAGCATCCTCTGCTCTCCCCGGTCTGGTGTCGGTTCAGAGACGGTACCGGGCCTGTCTGGATGTGGACTCTGGGCTTCCGGTCCGCGGGAGAGAGCGCAAGTGTGATGAAGAGCTGGAGGAAGAGAGGATCTGTCCACAGCCTGACATTTGCACCGGTGGGTCGTCTGTTGTTGCCATAGTAACACTTCATCAAACGGTTCCTGTTTTTTTTTTTTTATCAAACGGTTCCTGTATTGGACTCTCAAACGTCTGACTGGCTTTAAAGCAGAAACTAAAGGGCAGCGGATCCGGGGTGGGCGGCACTGAACCGCACTTTTAGCTAACACTATAAACAAAACACATTCGCACTGGATGGAATGTATCTGTCCAATGACTTGGCTTGGCTCATGAATATTAATTAGTTGATGTGAAACAGTGTAAGTATCGTTAACTTAGGGGCTGTTTACACGACACCGTTTTCAACTAAAAACGTTAAACTTGTTATGCGTTTTGGCCGTTCATTTACACGACAATGGCGTCTGGGCGCCTGAAAGCGCAAGTTTTTGAAAACGGTCTCCGTGTAAACAACAAAAATGCGAATCTCTGAAGACGATGACGTCATGCACATGCGTATTACGTGTTCAGTCTATTGTGTTTCTTCGCCATCTACTGGCCTGGCAGCAGAATACAGCACTTTTAGTCGTTTTTTCGCGGATCCGTGTGAATGGGGATCGGTTTGACAATGTCTGTATGCGAAAAACTAAAAGGAAAAACTTCTCCATTTTAAGCATATCGTTGTTGTGTAAACGTGCCCTTAAACTGTTAAAAAACATTTTTGTTAATTGAAAATAAGCTACAATTATTTATATTCAGGACTCCAGACTACAGATGGAGGCGCCAGCACCTGATTTTGTAGCTCGGGGGGGATTTTTAATCATAAAGTTAATTTAATTGTAAATAAATTACTATTGTTTTGCATTAATAAGTGCGGTTACTAATATTATTACATGTTTGGAAATTTGACATTAAAGCACTGAGCTTGAATTGAAACTGTTATAAACAATAGTAATGTGAATATATATTGCTAATTAGTGCCGATAAGTCAATAAGTGCTCCTCTGCCGCCATCTACTGATTATATTGGTAATTTCTCGTCTTTTTTTTTTAAATAAAAGTGTTTGTTTGCCATGAAGTTTTCGTTTTTTTTCACATCTTAAAACTTTTAGTTTTACAAATCATCACATTAAAAAAAACATTAAAACTGGGTAATATTTCAACTTTGAAGTGCTGGAAAAGTGTTAAGCCCTTGAAAAGTGCTTGAATTTCTCTCTTTAAAGGTTGTACGAACCATGAGATGAATGTAAAAACATTTGACTATTTCTGCCACAATACCATGGTTACAGTTAGCATTACTACATCAAATCCATGTTGACTGTTGGTGATTTATGGATTGAAAAGCCTTCTATAACCTGTTCGTTCATGGCACAGTGTCTCCTGGTTTCCACATCAGTGCTGTTTGATCTGATATGTTTATAACAGAGAATTCTGCTCTACTTCTCACTAGATCTCGCAGTGATGTTATTAATACTGTAGTGAATTCAAACACTTTCTCACTGGATCTTGGATTGCCTTGACAAAGTTGAAGCATTAAAATTACTAACTTGAAATTACTAAAAAGCTAAAACTGAAAGAAAAAGAAGTTAAACCTGAATAGTGATATTCAAAAAATAAATAAATAAAAAACTGTAAATATAAAAACAAAAGCTAAATACTACTAAAATAATCATATTAATAAATAATGCTAAAATAACACTGATGTGAAATGGCCAGTCCAGGAAATTGTGATGTCATCTTGACCTCATTAATATTCATGAGGTCAGCTAGGTGTCATGACGTCACTGTCTGCTGTGTGTTTGGTCAGATCTGTGTCACTGGAGCTCATGGAGCGCGTGGAGTGTGTGTAAAGACCCCTGCAGTGGCGGATACCGCCAGCGAGAGCGCCGACCTTTGACCTCTGACCCCGGACCTCACTGCAGGAATCTACAGACACAGTCTCAGAGCTGCAACACGGGCCTCTGTCCTGGTACACACACATACATCTCATTTATTTACTTATTATTTTCTAATTTAGATGTTCATAATACTGTCTGTGTGCTATGTACATACATTTATTTTTGAAACTATTTTTACACACACACACACACACATACACACATATATATATATAGATAGATAGATAGATATTAAAACAAGTATATATATATATATTCAGAAATTAATTTATAAATATTTATAATTATTTTATGTAATTATATAATTAATTATAATATAAGTTATATTAATTGTTAAATATTAATAAAACATTTTTTTAATTTATATCCCATTTTTATTTATATCCTACTGTGAGATATATTTCCTATTTATATATAGTATAATAAATATATAAAGCTGTAATAACTATCCAAGACCACAACTATCACTTTTATAATAAATACTCTGGTTAATTTGAGGATGCTTTGAGTTTCGTGTTTAAACCAGTTCTTACAGATTCAGTTTGGACCACCTTATAGGTCATTTAGTTTTCCTATATTATAAATGACATTTTTAAATATATTCAAATAGAAATCAGTTATTTTACATTTTAATACAATATTTGACAATATTACAGTTTTTTTATATTTTTAATCAAATAAATGCAGCCTTGGTGAGCAGAAGAGACTTCTTCTAAAACACAAAAAATCTTACCAATCAAAAACTTTTGAACGTCAGTGTATATGTGATGTTTTCCTCCAATCACAGGTGAGCATTGTGAGGACAGAGGGCGTGTCTATGAGGACTCCTGTGCCAATCAGTGTCCTCGCAGCTGCGCTGACCTTTGGGGTCACGTCCAGTGTCTGCAGGGCTCCTGTCATCCAGGTATACATTCACATGTACATTTCGTCATTTAACAGACGCCTTTGTCCAAAGCGACTTACAAAATGAGGACTAAAGCAAGCGAGTCATCATGAAGAGGCAAGAACAACGCAAGAAGTGCTCAAAATACAGAGTTCAGGCATTGCTTAGAGATGCGTAAGCCAGACAAGGGAGGATTAAAGGAAAAGTAAAGAATAAAAAATATATATATATATATATATTAGTGCTGTCAATCGATTAAAAATTTTAACTAGATTAATCACACATTTTTTCTGTGATTAATCGCAATAAAAAAAGAAATGTTTTTGTACGTTTTTAATATATTTTATAATGTAATAATTTCACAGTTAATCAAATGAATGTAGAAACAACATAAAGACAGTATATTTTAAATAATTGTTTAATGGCATCTTTTTATGAATGAAGGCCAGTATTACTGATATTAATACAGCTACTGATTTTTTTTTCTCACATTTATTAGGCTTCAAAAATATAACAGTTTTTAATTTAAGTGAACTTAAAACAATGCTAACATAAACCCATAATAAATGTCATATTTATTCGTGCCCTTCCTGTCTTAACAGTTAGGAAATATACAGAAATTTAATAAAGTTATCAAAGTTATATGCAGTCTGCACTGCATAAACTATAAATTAAATAGTTAATCCTTATTAAAGCTACAAAAGTTATTTAGTCAACAGCAGTGAGTCATTTTCTCTGTTCCCTTTGTTCTTTAACTTTACTGACAGGAAGCTTTATTGGCTGCTGTCCCTTTAAGAGCAGACACACACACACACACACACACACGCGGAGCTCACCGTTTATATACTGTCTATGGATCTCACACGCGCCTCATTTTCTCGCAACTCTTTGTTCATTTTAGTCTTTATATAAGTCATTTAAGACTGCTCTTATGAGGATAATCGACAAAATTATTGTTATTGTTATTGTTAGTTCAAGCGCGAAAGAGAACTGGATTCTGGCGCCCTGTCTGTGTGTGTGTGTGTGTGTGTGTGTCACATAAGGACATTCACAGACAGCGCATTCTCTTTTGTCTTGCCGCGCTTGAAATGTTTAAAAGCATTTAAATGAATAAGAGCGTGATCATATAATGTAAAGCTAGCCAACGGATGGCAGAAAAGACGGATGCTGCGTTAATTGCGTTAAATATTTTAACACGTTAAACCAGACAAAAATTAATCGCATGCGTTAACGCGTTAACGTTGACAGCACAAATATATATATATTAGGAGGTTAAAGGGGTCATCGGACACCCATTTTCCACAAGTTGGGATGATTCTTTAGGGTCTTCATGTTTGTAACATACTTTGGTTAAAATTCCTCAATGTTTGTGTAAAACAACACACTTTTACCTCCTCTAATCAACTCTGTTCACAGCGACCCGTTTCGGTGCATGTCTCTTTAAATGATAATGACCCTCAATGGGGCGTATCCACACAAGACACTAAAGTGATGCCTTGGCGGACAGAATACAAATGGCTGAGGGTGGAAATATGTTAATAAAGGGAAATATGCTAAAATGGGAAATATGCTAATTTGGTAAATATGCTAATATGGTAAATATGCTAATATAGGAAATATGCTAATATGGGAAATATGCTAATAAGGGACAGTGCGTCAGTGGTCGTGGGCGGAGCATGAGACATATGACATCATATTGCTCAAAAAATCCAAACGGATGTTTAGTGTTTAGACTTTTTTAGGATAAAAAAAACAGGTGAATGGATTTTTATCATTGTATGGTGGTTGTGTCCACACACTGCAAAGACACATTGCACCCGATGACCCCTTTAAGTGCTCGCGGAGGAGATGAGTGTTCAGCTGTGTGTTGAATGTTGTCAGGGATCCCTCATTCGGGATGAGGGCGGGGAGATCACTCCACCAGCAGGGAACCGTGAATGAGAATGTTCTGGAGGGTGATTTTGCATCAGTGTGACCTCTGACCTCAATGAAACGGGAGATATGAGTGTGTGTCGTGTGCCGCAGGGTGTCGGTGTCCAGACGGCCGGCTGCTGCAGGACGGAGTGTGTGTGCGAGTGGACGAGTGTCGCTGTGGGGTTCCAGCGGAGAACGGGACGCTAGAGATCCGACCCGGAGACAACATCACCGTCAGCTGCAACACCTGGTCAGAGGACATCATCTGTTTATACATCAGGTTTACCTTAACCGTGAAAACATGAGTGTTCATCTGAGGGGTCCAAGACCCCAGGACTGTTGTCGCACTTGAACCACGAATACACCAAAAAAATGTAATGGATTTGAGGAGTTTTGTGATTGAAATTTTAAAAAGTAACAAATCCTTCCGTCTCGGGTCAGTTTGACCCCCTTAGGAATGAATGGAATGTGAGGAATGCTTCAGGACACATAGAAAAACTTCAGAAAAATTCAAACTAAAAATGCTAAAACTTAACCAAAAAATGATTTTATAATGTCTATATGTGTATCTGAATGCACACTGAAGTGAACTGACTTTAGGACCCAGAGGAACGGCTCATTTACTCCATATAGAGCTATAAGGCCATCTAGACTCATCAAATATCATCTTATATTATTTATTTTCCACAAGAGGTCGGCAAAGACACCCAATGTAAGATATTTAGAGCTGAATTAAAAGGGTTATGCATAAAATTGTGAGTAATTTTGAATTTAAGTTGAAAGAATGTGAGGAATGTGCTTAAATGACTAATTTATGTATTATTTATTGATTAAATCTAGCAATTTAAAGGTAAATAAAAAAATATATAACAATCTCCAAACAAATGGCATTAAAAAATAGAAAAAATATTATCAGAATGAAATAAAATAACCGTTCTGGACAAAAAAAAAAAAAAAAGGTATAATTTTTAGGGCTTCGTGTCATTTTTAGCCGCAAGGGAAGGATGAGGGAAGGATGAGGGAAAGATGAGGGAAGGAAAAGGATGTTTGTGTCACAAAACATGGCTTAAATATGTTAAATATGTTAACATATCTATATAAATACACAAATCCCAATCCATCTCTGCTGCAGTGTGTGTGTCAACGGCTCTCTGGCGTGTTCTGATCGGGTGTGTCCGGTCTACGGTCCGTGGGGGTCGTGGAGTGTGTGTTCGGTGTCGTGTGGGACGGGGCAGAGGACACGCCGACGGACCTGCACACACACACCTGGAGGACCGTCTTGTGCTGAGACCCTTCAGAGGGAGATCTGCTCACGGTCGCCTTGTCCAGGTGAAGCTACTGTCATTTACACTGCGTTTACTTACAAATACATGCTGAATTATCGATCTATACAGTGTAAAATTGTCACATTTTGTTAAAATTCCCCTGTAGTCAATCATTTTATCCCTAAAATCATCTACATATTTAAGCGTTTTTTCGTTAAAATATCTTGAATGTAACTCGACACCCCTGCTTCATTTAGTATGCGCGGTTCTATGAATATGCAAATGAGCCCCGCCTCCACTCACTCACTCAGCTCAGAGATCCACTGGTTGACGATCACACGTTGATCTGATTGGTTACAAGGTAGTTTGTGACGTCAGAAACACCAGCGATTTCAAAGCGTGTGTTTGAGACTGTCTTTGGTTCACTGCAGTTTTAAGGAGGAAATACTCAGCAATGGTGTCGACTTATGAACTTACACATGCTTTGTCTTAAAGCGTATTAAAAACACCACATAGACACATAAACTACATTAAAAGCTGGATTTTCACCACAGGGGGACTTTAAATAAAATATAAGTGTCAAATTTGTGTTTATGTGTGTGTGTATGTTTATATATATTCTGTGTGTGCTGTTAGCCGGCTGTGTGTTGAGCGATTGGTCGTGTGTGTGTGTGTGTGTGTGTGTGTGTATTTTAATGTTTTTGAGATTGACGTGTATTATTGTGTGTGTGCTGTTAGCCGGCTGTGTGTTGATGAGCGATTGGTCGTGTGTGTGTGTTTTAATGTTTTTGAGATTGACGTGTATTATTGTGTGTGTGCTGTTAGCCGGCTGTGTATTGATGAGCGATTGGTCGTGTGTGTGTGTGTGTGTGTGTGTGTGTGTGTGTGTGAGTGTGTGTGTGTGTGTGTGTGTGTGTGTGTGTGTGTGTGTGTGTGTATTTTAATGTTTTTGAGATTGACGTGTATTATTCTGTGTGTGCTGTTAGCCGGCTGTGTATTGATGAGCGATTGGTCGTGTGTGAGTGTGTGTGTGTGTGTGTGTGTGTGTGTGTGTGTGTGTGTATTTTAATGTTTTTGAGATTGACGTGTATTATTCTGTGTGTGCTGTTAGCCGACTGTGTGGTGAGCGAGTGGTCATGTGTGTGTGTGTGTGTGTTTTATAATGTTTTTGAGATTGACGTGTATTATTGTGTGTGTGCTGTTAGCCGGCTGGGTGGTGAGCGAGTGGTCGTGTGTGTGTGTGTGTGTGTGTGTGTGTGTGTGTGTGTGTGTGTTTTAATGTTTTTGAGATTGACGTGTATTATTGTGTGTGTGCTGTTAGCCGGCTGTGTGTTGAGCGATTGGTCCTCCTGGAGCGACTGCAGCGCCTCCTGTGGCGGAGGAGTGTCACTGCGCAGGAAGACGGCCCTTCAGGAACCAGAACCAGGGGGTCCGATCTGCTCCGGGCCCCTCGAACAACACACCGCGTGCAACACTAACAACTGCCTGCCTGGTACAAGAAATACAGCTGTACACACACACACACACACACACACACACACACACTGTAAGGACCTCCTTAGATGTAATGGTTTTTATACTGTACAAACTGTATATTCTGTCCCCTTACAGACTAACCCGACCCCTAAACCTGCCCATCACACCAAACTTTCTGCATTAAAAAAAATAAAAAAAAATTATTATGTTTATTAATAAATTTTGCTGAGCAAAAAGTCCTCACAAAGTAGGGAATCTCAAGTTTTACATTTTTATAGCTAAAGTATAGCTAAACATGCCCACACACACACACACACACACACACACACACACACGTCTGACAGCTGAACAAACTCAAACACAGTTAATGAAAGACAAACACTTATAGAGCACCTATAAAACCCTTCAAACACTCATATAATACCTGCAGTTTATAATGTCATAAAACATGACAGCACACGCTCATCATAACTCGCACTGAGTGTGTCGCTTCGCCTGCATGAATCTCATGAAAAACATCTTGGAAAATCAAGAATATCACAAGAAAAAAATAAGAAAGTATATTTGGCATAAAGACAATGAAGTTTACTTTTAGGATAATATTTACCTCCCAAATTCATATTACTGTGATGCAAATACAATCCCATGATTTCTCATAGAAAATCATCCTGTCAGGATGCCAATTTAATTGAATCAGTTGAAGTTTCAGTACACAAATTAATGATTTCTTTATTTTATTAACAATACAAATTAGGGATAAATGTGCTTAATTGTCATTACAATAAAAACACAATGAAAAAATTTAAATCCTAAGCGATTATATAAAATATAACTTATTTGCCTGAATTACTCTGACTGTGTCTGTTGTATCTTTATAGTATGCTAGCATGCATTTCATGATATTTAATTTGTCATATTGAGGTGAAATATAGTCGCAGTCTTTGACCATTTTCATGAGCTTCATCCATTCAGGCATGATAATCAATCTTCATGTCACATTTATGGCTTAATGTTTATATGCGGAATAATTTGCAGAAACACTCATTTTGTTTATCTTCCTTTTACCTCCATTACAGCTTCGAGTTGTTCTCTTGTTTGCAATTTTATGCAAATTTCAGTCGACGACAAGCATACACAAAATATTAAAAGAACATTGGCACTGATTTGCATTAAAGCAACTGGAGAAGAATCTGTAAAAAGTGAGCGAGGCGGCGTGTGACGGTCGTGTTCATTAATTGTGTTTTTAGAGTTGATAAACTCATTTAAAACTGTGAGATAAGCCTTCGGGAGGAATGAAGTGTCTCTTAAAACAGCTTGATTACTTCTGTTAATGAACTTCAGTTGGTACTCTGTTAAACCACTAGCAGTTTCTTCCCTCATGAGACCCAATAAATCATTTGCGTTTAGACTACTGCATTAAAGGCAGCAGTTAACCCTTACATAATAATCTATGTAAATTGCATGCTAATTGGGATGGTTTGGTTGGTGTGTGAAGCATGTCTTGTGTGTGTCAGATTGTCCCGCTGGTCAGGTGCTCAGCACATGTGCCGGGTCGTGTCCGTACAGCTGTGAGGATCTGTGGCCAGAGAACGAGTGTGTGTCGGTGTCCTGCAGTCCTGGGTGCCGCTGCCCGCCTGGAGCCGTGAGTGACCCGCCCGTACACATCATGTGACTTTTCCAGGAGATCAGAGTCATGAATTTCACCTCACGGAAGATAAATTTGGCAAAAGAAATCTTGGGATCTGAAAAAACATCTGTAGACCACCTAGCAACAGCCTAGCAACACCCTAGCGATGTCTTAACAGCTTCCTAGAAAACCCTAGCAACACTCTAGCAATGTCCTAACAGCTTCCTAGAACACCATAACAACCCCATAGCCATGTCCTAACACCCTAGCAACCCCATGCAACATTGTAGCAGCTTTGAAGACCCTAGCAACCCTATGCAACATTGTAGCAGCTTTGAAGACCCTAGCAACCCTATGCAACATTGTAGCAGCTTTGAACACCCTAGCAACCCAATACCAATATCCTTTCAGCTTCCTAGAACTCCCTAGCAACCCCATAGCAATGTTTAGCAGCTTTGAACACCCTAGCAATCCCATAGCAATATATTTGCAGCTTCCTATAACACCCTAGCAACCCCACAAAAAGTGTCCTGGCAGATTCCTAGAAACCCTCATAGTAACTCTATATAAATGTCCTAGCTGATTCATAGAACACCCTAGCAACCCAATAGCAACATTCTAGCAGCTTCTTAGAACACCCTAGCAACCCCATAGCAATGTTCTAGCATCTTCCTTGAACACCCTAGCAATTCCATAGCAACGTGTTAGCAGCTTTTAACACCCTAGCAACCCCATAGCAATGTTCTAGCATCTTCCTTGAACACCCTATTAGCCCCATACCAATATCCTTGCAGCTTCCTCGAACACCCTAGCAACCCCATAGCAATGTTTTAGCAGCTTTGAACACCCTAGCAACCTTATAGCATTGTCCTGGCATCTTCTTAGAACACCCTAGCAACCCCATAGCAATGTTCTATCAGGTTCCTAGAACACCCTAGCAACTCCATAGCAACGTGTTAGCAGCTTTTAACACCCTACCAATCCTATAGCAATGTCTTTGCAGCTTCCAAGAACATCCTAGCAACTCCTTAGCAACATTCTAGCAGTTTTTACCACCCAGCAACCCCATAGCAATGTTCTATCAGGTTCCTAGAACACCCTAGCAACTCCATAGCAACGTGTTAGCAGCTTTTAACACCCTACCAATCCTATAGCAATGTCCTTGCAGCTTCCAAGAACATCCTAGCAACTCCTTAGCAACATTCTAGCAGTTTTTACCACCCAGCAACCCCATAACAATGTTCTATCAGCTTCCTAGAACACCCTAGCAACCCCACAAAAATTGTCCTTGCAGATTCCTTGAACCCCTCATACTGTAGCAACCCCATAGCAACAGCCTTGCAGATTCTCAGAACACCCTAGCAACCCCATAGCAGCTTCCTAGACCTCCATAGCAACACCCTGGCAACCACTCACACCTCCCTAGCATCATAGTGGCAGCTTTCGCAGCCTGCTTTCTTCTGAAAATTGATAAGTGTTGTTTAGTTGTGCAGTAAAGCTGATTTAAGCAGCACATCACATTCACATCTGCTCCTGACGGCTGTGTGCTTCTGGAAGTGTTTAATTCTTCAGTAATTCCTCTGGTTTGGACACAGATGGCTGTAGGAGTCCCTCGAGCACTGAATCATGTAATCCGTCTGCAGGTGATGCTCAACGGAAGCTGTGTTCCTCAATCCCAGTGTCCTTGCTCTGTCCTCTCGCTCCTGTCGGCGTCTCCCAACGTCACCCTGGACCTCCAGGAACCGGAAGTCCCTGCCGGAACCATCATACCAGACCTGTGCAACTCATGGTACTCATCAAACCTCTCTTCGTCTTTCTCTTGCTCTCGTAGGGTGTGTGTCGCATGTGTAAGTGGATCTCTGAGTGTTTGAGAAAGAGCAGCTGTGGCTTTTGGATCGAGAATCAATAACTCATGAAACTCACTGAGGCTTTTAAAAGTGTGTCATGAAGAGACATTCACATCCTCTCTTTGGACATACAATATCAAGATGTTCAGAAAGGTCACTCTGACATTGTTGAAGGAATCTGATGCCCTGACAGAATTACAGACCATTCAGAATTGGATAATTTGAAGTAAATGCCCAGGTCATTTTTCATTAATCAAAAGACATTTATAAATGTATATTAACAGGGCCTAAAATGAACACCAATTTTGAGTAAAAATCAGTGTTGGTCAGTGTTGGCTCGCCAGTTCTGGTCACATTTTTATGAATTCTAGCAACATGAACAAACGTGAACGACACTCGGGACAGTTGACGGGCCAGCGCTGCATCGCCACGAAAGTTTACGCCTTGACGATTTATATTCAAGCGCAAGAAGGCGCAAAACGGAGCTCGTTTCAAATGCTAAACTGAGCTCTCTTTCAGGTCTTCTTGCACTTGAACGGACAAATTCACACAAAGTTACATAAAAAAATAGTGAGTATCCTAGTAAACATAGTCAGTTATGTCTTAAGTGAACGTAAACAGTTGAGAGAGTAATTGCATACTTAAAGTGACAGCAGCTTAATATATTTATATTAGTTAGGCTAGTAGTTTTAGCTGTGGTGTCGAAATTAGAATAGAGAATTATGAATGTTCACTTGCTTCTAAAATGGTGGCGTCATTACTTCCTGTTTTTGCAAAAACAGTTTCATGGCTGGTACATTTAATTATAACATTATAAATATTTCTGGCCAGTACATTTTCTTCACCGGCCACTGGAAGTGTGGCAAAATGCTAGTTTTAGGCCCTGTGTGTTAATATGTTATAAGTGTGTGTTTTTAAATGCTCTAAATTCTGCTTCTTTTTTACTTATGCTAAATCAAAAAAAAAAAAAAAGTGAAATATGATTGACATGTTCTTGACAGGTTTCTTTCGGTCTAGGTCAGTTTTCTGAGGAGACTAACATCAAGCATGAAAAGCCAAATAAGTAAAGTGTGTATTTTTACCCCTGATTTTCGTCTCGTGTGTTTGATTACAGTGTTTGTGATGGTGGGCTCTTTATCTGCACTAACGAGTCATGTGACGGTGAGTCATGTGTTGACCTCATACACACATTATTTTTATAACTTTATATTCTTACTGTATAACAACTTTTGATTAAACCTTCAGAGGAATTTTAAAAGAGAGATACGTTTCTGAAGAAGTAGCTGTAACCTCTGAGCAATTAACAGTGCCTCTGGTTACGAGTGGACGTGAGTCTGAAGTGTGTGTGTGTGTGTGTGTGTGTCAGTGGACTGTGAGTGGAGCGCCTGGTCCTCGTGGAGCTCTTGTTCCTCGTCCTGTGGTTCTGGACATCAGTTCTCCAGCCGGACCATACGCCGACAGCACCAGTACCGAGGACAGGAGTGTGAGGGCCCGTCACACACACCTCGAGTCTGCAGGGGCCCCGAATGTGGTGAGAAACACAGTGTGAATTCAGTGCAGAGGGTTAGTGGGACGTTCAGACACACTCGGGTTTAGTGTTTCTGTTCACATCAAGTTAAATACGGCAATCATTTTATTTGATTTTTCCTGCTACTTTCTTTCCCGTTAATGTTTGAATCAGATACTAGCAACAGCTGTCAAAGCTTTATAATAATTATAATAATAATTGTATTTCTTTGTTTGTTTTTAATATTAATTATTTATTTATTTGGTTTAATAATAATATTAATTTCTTTTTCTTTTTTCAGTGAAATGTTTTTTATTTTATTTTATTTTATTTTTTATTTTATGTCTGTTTGTTCTCCCATCCCTATTTTTTTGTCTTTGTAATGTATCATAAATCATATATATAATATATATATATATAGGGTTAGGGTTAGGGTGTATATATAATATCATATATATATATATATTAATTAATTAATTAGTAATAATAACAATAATAATAAAGATGTATTTGGATTACTATTACTACTACTAATAAAATTATTATTATTTTATAATAATAATTCATTTGTTTGTTTTAATAATAATAATAATCATTATTATTTGTTTGTTTTTAATATAATTATTATTATTATTATTATTTATTTATTAATTATATTATAGTGTTGTGATGTAGCTGTAACTGTTAATGTTAAATAAGGCATCTAGCCCAGCCTGAAGTCCACTGATCACTAACTAATGCTCGATCACAGAGTGTCCTGAGGGTGAGCGCTGGGTCTGGAGTGTGTCCGGGTCCGAGCGAGTGTGTGAGAGGGGGTGTGTGGACCTCTACAGGCCTGAACCGCTCAACTGCACGGGCCCCGGGGCCTCGGAGGGGTGTGTGTGTGAGGAGGGCCGGTACCGGAGCCTCGAGGGCCACTGTGTGATTCCAGCGCTCTGTCCGTGTGAAGATGAAGACGGGACGATTCGAGAGGTACACAATAGGGGCTTTCACACCGGATAGTTCTAGGATCTCGCCACCAGGATGGTTCTCCGAGAACTAATGGTTCCTCTAGGAAGGTTTTCCTGGTTGCGTTCGCACCGCCAGTAGGAACTCTGAAGTGATGTAAGACACGCTTGTTGTTGGGACTTTTATTATGACGGCGCTGAGAACGACTGAGCTCACATTCTCTGTGTTCATTAGTTTACGATCTGTCTGACAGTCCTGTCTAATACGATATTAGATATAACTGTTACACACTGAAGGTAGACGGTGATGAAGAGTTATTAGCGTATGCGTGTGTTTGATGAGCAGAAATACATCATCATGTTTCTCTTGATCTCCTCAAAGTCGCGTTGGATTTTCTCCTCATTGTAAAGATTAAGAGCTTCATCTATCTCTGTTTTACATGTTCGTAGAGTTAGTTTGTGCAGTAAATATATAGGCTATAATCTGTGTGTTTACACGTGCTGGTGTTTCGCATGCGTTCGGCCAATCAGCGAACACTAACACTAGTGTTAGCACTAGCACTAACGTCACGGATAGCTCCTATAGTGCTGGTTTAGACCGACTCTGAAGGAGTAAATTAAATTAGTTCCTCCAAAAGGAGTTCCTGGAACTGAAATCGTTAAAGCGAACGCGCCGAAACCCGGGAACTTCCGCCAATATTTCTAGGAACTATGAGAAGGTTTGAAAGCCCCCAATCACTCGCTAACAGTGATGCCCTTTATCCTGTAATTGCTGTGCTGCTTACTTTGTTTATTTATCCTGAGGAACGTCATTAATCACTCTGATGGATAATTGCCCAGGGCGTTTCTAGAAAAAAGATAATTGCCATCATCAATAATGAATAAAAGAGCTGAAAGGCCTTACGAGGTTGTCTAATTGAACTACAGTGGTGCCCATTTAAAACTGAAGACGGATGATGTCACTTCCTGTGGCTGGCAAAATGCCTTCACCACAAAACAGAAGGATCGCATGCAAACATAATATATGAACAGCAGATCAATATTTACTCTCATTACAAGATGAACCTTTATTAGGACTCAAAATGTTTAAAATGCACCTGTTTACTTTAATTCATGTTCCTGGTCCATGATTCATTAGTGACCATATTCTAAAGAAAAATGAATGAATGAATTAGATATTTCAAAGGAAAATGTATGAAAATTAATACATTTTATAATAATTTGTGATAATAATTAGATACATACATGCATTTTTTGAAAGTCTCTTCTGCTCACCAAGGCTGCATTTATTTGATTAAAAAATACAGTAAAAAATATTGAAATATTTTTACACTTTAAATCAGCAATTTTCTATGTGAATATACAGTAAAGTGTAATTTATATCCTGTGATCAAAGCTGAATTTTCAGCATCATTACTCCAGTCTTCAGTGTCACATGATCCTTCACAAATCACTCTAATATGATGATTTGATGATCAATAAACATTTATGATTATTATCAGTGTTGAAAACAGTTCATATTTTTGTGGAAGCTGTGACACATTTTATTTTTCAGGATTCTTTGATGAATAGAAAGTTCAAAATAACAGCTTTTATTTGAAATATAATCTTTTGTAACATTATAAATGTCTTTACTGTCACTTTTGATCAATTTAATGCATCCTTGATGAATAAAGGTATTAATTTCTCTCTCTTTTTTGTTAAATCTTACCACAAATGTTTGAATGGTATTATTATTTCCACAAAAATGTTATGCAGCAAATGATTTGTGAAGGGTCATGTGACACTGAAGACTGGAGTAATGATGCTGAAAATTCAGCTTTGATCACAGGAATAAATTACACTTTACTATATATTCACATAGAAAACAGATGATTTAAATACTAATAACATTTCACGTTTTTACTGTATTTTTGATCAAATAAATGCAGCCTCGGTGAGCAGAAGAGACTCTTTCAAAAACTTAAATTGTAAGGTTTCCAAACTTTTGACAGGGACTGTATATATATATATATCTCAGGATCTAGTTTTGGTAGTAAAGTGTCTGTCCATCATTGTGTGCTGTGTGTCACAGCCGGGGTTCGAGTGGGTTGACGGCTGTCAGTCATGTCGCTGTATCAATGGCCAGAAACACTGTCAATCAAACTGTCCTCCACTGCATTGCTCTGAGGTAAGACATCTGCCATTTGCCTTCACTCCACACATAACAACTCCTTGTTCTGACAATTCGATGTTTCATATATTCCTGGTTTTGTCTTAAATCTGCTCATGCATTCTCACTGTGTGGTTTCACATGTGTGTGTCGGCCAGTGAAGCAGTGAATAGCCTCGCATCAGAAATGAGCCCAGTTAGAGATGCTGGAAATAGACCGACCCGTTGTCCAGGCAACGGCTCCGGTCCGAGATCGAGTCCCAGATGTGACTGTAGTGACGGCCTCAGAGAGACCCGGCCCGGCTTCTCCTCTGGGCTCCTGCCGAGATCTGCTCAAAGAAACACTAAAAATACTGCCTTCAGTTTGTGGACCATTTGTTTCTTCTTCATCCAGTCCAAAATTAAATTACCCAATTCGCATTTTTTGCTGCCGGCTCGAGTAAATGTCACTCCACACTGTAGGATTGTTCCTGTTGACTCCAAACTACAATTATAATCACTCTTTCATAGTGTTTGATTTCTGCACCAAACTGAATATAAAAACAGTTTTCAAAGATTTAAACAGTGGATGTAAAATCGCTGACTGTGAAAACTCTTACTCTTGCACAGTCACACATACACTAAAAAGTTTTAGGAGCTGCAAAAAAAAAACAATCCTGAATGCAATGCATATTATCAACTTTTAAAATGCATAATTAAATAATATTAAATAAAACGTTATCTGTCACTTGGCAATGTGGCTGATAATAACAAATAACTAACACTTTACAATAAGCTTTCATTAGTTACATGAACTAACACCGAACAATACTTTTTTTTTAAAGCATTTATTGATATAATCTCAGAATTTACTAATACATTATTAAAATCAACCGTTGATCGTATTATTAATATTTAACAAAAAAAGATTAATACATATACCGAACTGAATTGCAAAAATATAACAACAGTTTTGGAACCGATTCGAACTTCCCATCGGTCCCGTCCTGAGCTCATGCCCCAGTGGATTAGTCGATGTTTTCATGTCGTGCCGCTCAATAAACTGCTTTTGAATAAAGTGCAACAGTCAGCTTGAGGAAGTAAAAACTCATTTTCTCCATTTTTAACGATAACTTATAAACCTTTATAAGTTGAGAACAAGTCAGTCAGACTCAGATACAGATCTGAACTCTATAGAGAATATTTGGTCTCACATTAAACACAAACGAGTTTTTCAACGGCTCATGAACATGGAGTGGATCAACACTGACTCTGTAAAAAGCAGGTCTGCAAGTACGCGAAGGCCACTTTATCTGCAGTATTAGTGCAATCCTGGCTCATTTCCTGATCAGTAATTTGGGATTTAAATGGCTAAGACAATTAATTAAGCCATTTTTGGTATGGATGCACCGATATGAAAATTTTGTTCAATACCGATAACCGATAATTCTTTATATTTGAAAGCCGATAACCGATATATTGGCCGATAAATCTAAATCCAAGTTTTAAAAAAGCCTGATTACAAAAACAAAAGTCTCACCATTAAAAGCCGTGTCCCAAGCAACAATTAAAATGTTCTCATTATAATGTTATGTAGCCGATATGACAGACTTGCGCTGCACATGTTGCACCGAACTGTATTTTCCTTTTTCAAAGTGATTCCAATCATATTTTTAGCAATTCAAAACCATCATGTTGAACAGTGCGCATCTGAAGAGTCTCAGCTGAAGGCATTATTTATCGGCTTTAATATATCGAACATTTTCTTATCGGGCCAAAAAAAAAAAAAAGAACATATATCGGCCGATACCGATATGGCGGCCCATATTTTGGGCATACCTAATTTTTAACTTGGCCTGTTCTTATTTGCCCAGGAGTGTATATATGTGAATAACAAGACAAACTAAATATTAATTTTATTACCTATTTTCCTCCATCTTTGGCTGTAAATGTCTACGAGCACCTCTGGGAGTCGTATGGAGTCGGTCAGCATTCGTCCGAGTCACGTCAAGTCAAGTCACCTTCATTTATACAGCGCTTTTAACAATATAGATTGTTTCAAAGCAGCTTTACAGTGATAATAAGAAATTAAAGTAACAGAGTTTTGGCTTTAGTTGTTGTCCAGCTAAAGATAGTTGTGATTGATTCACTTCTGTCGCAAAGATCATTAGCTTGTACGCGAGCTATTCTGAGGCACTGGCACCACCGATGTCCTCCACATCATTTCTCTCTGTCTGTTTTCCAGGGTGAAGTGAAGGTGCTGGAAGCGGAGGACTGTTGCCCTGTGTGCCGGAGAGAGTATCCAGGTAAGAGTCACGAAACACAGCACTAATAGGGAAGAGTGAGCCAGGAGTCGCTGATATTTGTCAGCAGTTCTCGCAGCCCATGTGCCACACACTATTGATGTAGTACACATCATTAAGCAGACTGGAGCTTTTGCTCTGGCACTCCGAGTTTGAGTCAAACTACAGCCGAGGAACTGCATTCAAGAGAGACTGCAGGACGCTGTAAACCCGTCTCAGGTGAAAGGATCCGGTCGGATAATTTGTGCGATATAAAAATGCTGACTTGTGAAAACTCGCAAAGTTTCGGGAGTTAAATGCAGGAGAGAATCTTCTAAATCAGCGGGAGAGCTGTAGAAAACAGCACTGATGCAAATAATAAACTACTACTAACTATATAACCATGCATAGTTAGTCAGAAGGGCAAACATTAGCATATACTGTATGCAGGAATATGTTACTTGGTGATGCATCTGATAATAACAAACTATTAATCAGGTTTCATTTGTTCACATTAGTAAACATGCAATAACTAACATGCTTAACATGCAATAACTAACATGCTTAACATGCAATAACTAACATGCTTATGTAATAACTAACATGCTTAACATGCAATAACTAACATGCTTAACATGCAATAACTAACATGCTTAACATGCAATAACTAACATGCTTAACATGCAATAACTAACATGCTTTACATGCAATAACATGCTTAACATGCAATAACTAACATGCTTAACATGCAATAACTAACATGCTTAACATGCAATAACTAACATGCTTTACATGCAATAACTAACATGCTTTACATGCAATAACTAACATGCTTAACATGCAATAACTAACATGTTTAACATGCAATAACTAACATGTTTAACATGCAATAACTAACATGTTTAACATGCAATAACTAACATGCTTAACATGCAATAACATGCTTAACATGCAATAACTAACATGCTTTACATGCAATAACATGCTTAACATGCAATAGCTAACATGTTTAACATGCAATAACTAACATGCTTAACATGCAATAACTAACATGCTTAACATGCAATAACATGCTTAACATGCAATAACTAACATGTTTAACATGCAATAACTAACATGTTTAACATGCAATAACTAACATGCTTAACATGCAATAACTAACATGCTTTACATGCAATAACTAACATGCAATAACTAACATGCTTAACATGCAATAACTAACATGCTTAACATGCAATAACTAACATGCTTAACATGCAATAACTAACATGCTTAACATGCAATAACTAACATGCTTAACATGCAATAACTAACATGCAATAACTAACATGCTTAACATGCAATAACTAACATGCTTTACATGCAATAACTAACATGCAATAACTAACATGCTTAACATGCAATAACTAACATGCTTAACATGCAATAACTAACATGCTTAACATGCAATAACTAACATGCTTTACATGCAATAACTAACATGCTTTACATGCAATAACTAATATGCTTTACATGCAATAACTAATATGCTTTACATGCAATAACTAACATGCTTAACATGCAATAACTAACATGCTTTACATGCAATAACTAACATGCTTAACATGCAATAACTAACATGCTTTACATGCAATAACTAACATGCTTAACATGCAATAACTAACATGCTTAACATGCAATAACTAACATGCTTAACATGCAATATTTAACATGCAATTAACTGTGAAAAATACTTCTAAAGCATTTATATGCATTTTCTAAATTGTCTGTTTTCCTATTCAAACTATATTGATTATTTTACATATTCTGTGTATTAAGCAGTTCATGGTAATGCTAATACATTTTAATGTTTGATTTTAAGGACATTTTAGCACTGTGTACATTTAAAGTCAACATGAAATACTATTTGACCCTGTAACACACAATATTTCTGAGGAAGACCGGATATTTAGCGAAGGGGAAAAAATGTACAAGGTTTTTATCCATCGGTGATTGGTTTCTGAGGTGAAGCAAGTTAATGAAATATTACCAAACCAAACATTTTGTCTTTATAAAAACAATTGTGCACTATAAGAAGACTCTATATACTAAGAAAGAAAACATGTTGATTTCAATTGCATGTTGATTTTAAAATGGAAGTTTTAATGGTAACATGGATTTAACAAGCAGCAATCTTCTCTCAATTTTTATTCAGAAATCCTTTATTAAATCAACACACAATTATGTTCTGATCTGATTATTTTCACTGCAATTTCTTCTGTACTGTATGTGCGTTCATTAATCCCCTGCTCTCTCTCTCTCTCTCTCTCTCTCCTCCTGGCCCATTTTCTCCCATGAACATCACTTTCTGGTCTCCAGAGGATCCTGTTGCCGAGTGCCGTCGTCACACTGAGGTCAGGAACATCACCAAGGGCGACTGTCGCCTGGACGACGTGGAGGTCAGCTTCTGCAGGGGGCGCTGTTTATCCCGGACCGATGTCATTCTGGAGGTGTGTGTCGCTCGTGTGTGTCTGTACGATCTGAGATTCAGTGCTGCGTAAACCACGTCAATCTGAGTAAACAGTCAAACCAAAATAGACACCTTCAACTCACTTTATCACAGTTTATTCGCTATAGTTTAGAAAATGGTACTAAAACATGAGCAGAACTCAGCTGATATTTGACTGGTTTTGTCCGTCCTTCTGTTAGACTGTCTCACACATGAATTATGTTGAATATCTGTCAGCTGTTAAATTTAACTACACAATTAGATAATACCAGTTTAGCTCAACCAATCACCAAGCAATGCTTCATTGTGTTCAGTCTGTGTGTAAAAAGAGCATTAGCAATTAAAGACAAAACACTTCAGCAAAACATGATCAGCTCAAAGTGTCCCAATCATTTTTGGTCCCAAATTTTTATAAATGTTACTGGTAGTCGCTGTATGAAGGATTTTTTAGGTATAATATGTCACAGTTTACTTTTATTTTGCCCTTCTCACTTACATAAATCAACTATAGTGTCCTGCACACACTATAATTTTTGGTTTGACTGTGTATATAAATAAGTTGTAGAAGAGAAATGAGCCTTTCAAATATTATGTTGTAAAGTCGAAAAGATGCATGACTATTTTTACTTTTAAAAATGAAAAAATCTATAAATAATATGTAATATTCCCATGATATCATTTATTAAAGGACTGATCATTTAAGATAAATGTTAGTAATGGATATACATCATTTTGATCAGTTATTTATGATACCTTTATATGTTGTATATAACAATCCATCATAGAGTGGATTTATGATCGTCACAACACTGAAGCGCCGTGTTTATCAGGCTTGTGTTCTTTGTTCTTCATTTAAATGTTTCATCAGTTGCTGCAACTATTTTAAAATGTGTTTGAAATGGAAACTTCTGTCCGGTTGCCATGGAAACCAGTCTGCACACTCCAGCTTTAACGCCAAAAACTCACACCTCTTTTTTTCTCCACATCTGCCCTCTTCTTTTGCGTCTTGTGTTCGTCTTGCGTTCGTCTCTCTCTCTCTCTCTCTCTCTCTCTCTCTCTCTCTCTCTCCGGAGACGAAACGCTCTAAATGATCCCAGGATTTCGCTCCATCAGAGTGAGCAGGCCATTGGCATTTGAGCAAATGTAGCGTGAAGACGTTTTGGATTGTTATCCGTGTGTTTGGCTCATCTGTCCTGGCCTCTAATATAATCTCTCTCTCTCTCTCTCTCTCTCTCTCTGTCTCTCTCTCTGGCTTTCTCTCTCTGTCTCTCTCTCTCTCTGGCTTTAGTCAGAATCAAAGGGTATAATGGCAGTTTATAAATGTTTTGGTAGGCCAAGCAAAACTTGCAATATTTACTACAAGGAGAAATACAGTTGAGAATACACATGGTCTGGAGCTTTTGCCTATTTGTAAAGCTTTTTTAAAGTCTAGAATGATAAGATTTTAGGAACTACAGAGCTATGAATGATGTAGAAACCTTTATACAGCAGTGCTGTTATAATGACACTGTGTGTTCAGTGGTGGAAGGAGAGTTGTGATTTGATATTTTGTGGTGTAATTTTTTTTTATGAATTGATAAAGTATGTAATGAAGTTGTTTTTAAAAAATAAAAATAAAACCTTTCTCCCTGCGTCTCAATGTCCACACTATCCATCCTAAACAGTGTGTGAGATTAGAATAAGTGTGTCCCAAAGCATAGTGTGTTGAAGAGAGTATTCCAGAAGTCCTCGGATGATCTACTACTCCCGGTGGATTTTTACAGTGGACTCACTTTAAAGGCTAATATTACCCACAATCCATTGCGCTTTGGAGGAGGAACTACAAACACGAGTAAAAATTGTTAAAAAAAAACATGGCGGATATGCGCGAGGTTTAGATAAAGGTTTGAGTGACTAAGTTCAAAGTTTAACCTGATAAAAAAGTATTTATTTATGTTATCCGTGTTATATTTCATCTGTAATAAAAATGTGGACTTTTATAAAGATCTGTTTGGCCATTTTAAATGCATCGTTATGCATTAATATGAGGAGAGTCTCCGCATGAAAGACCCGCGACTGCAGATCAACATCTCTCTCCGATACAGTAGGAAATAAAATGTGGAGGATTTTATATTTGACAAGATGATTGACAGGTCAGTTTACTGTGACAGAGAGCAACCGTTAAAGACGTTATCTGTATGACGTGATAGTGTTTCCCAAAGCTTGTCTACTCTCAGAAGAATGCACTTTTTCTTCACAAAAAGAATACATACTTCTAGGGTGTAGTATAAGTAGGCAAACTGAGATGCAGCAACTGAATGAAGTCCAGAAACAAACTGACACGTAACACACACTCTCTCTCTCTCTCTCTCTGTTTCAGGAGCCGTACCTGCAGGCGTTCTGCGACTGCTGTAGTTACAGGCTCGACCCGGAGAACCCCGTGCGGTTCCTCAGCCTTCAGTGCGCCAGCGGAGACGTGGAGCCCGTGGTCCTGCCCGTCATCCACAGCTGCGAGTGCACCAGCTGCCAGGGTGGGTGACGCCCGAGGAACATCAGGGGGGGGGGGGGTCCTCTGCGCTCTGTTCGGAGAGACTGACGCGCTGTCAGAGAGGACAAATGTGCCAAGACATAACTTTGTCATTCCCATGTTATTAGGCAGAATGTCCAAGCATCTGTTTTCCATGATGGTGAAGTCCCCCTGTACTCAATAATATTATCCCTTAAACCTCACCAAAATATCTTGACTGTAACTCGACACCCTCGCCTCATTTAGTATGCGCGGTTCTATGAATATGCAAATGAGCCCCGCCTCCACTCACTCACTCAGCTCAGAGATCCACTGGTTGTCGATCACACATTGATCTGATTGGTTACAAGGTAGTTTGTGACGTCAGAAACACCAGCGATTTCAAAGCGTGTTTTTGAGACTGTCTTTGGTTCACTGCAGTTTTAAGGAGGAAATACTCAGCAATGGTGTCGACTTATGAACTTACACATGCTTTGTCTTAAAGCATATTAATAACACCACATAGACACACAAACAACATTAAACGCTGGATTTTCTCCACAGGGGGACTTTAATAAATCATTTATTTCAGTGGGGGGAAAAAACACACAACATTTATTTAATCTTCAAAAACTCCTAATTACTGCTTATTAATAGTACGGTAAAATTAAGGGATGTAGAATATGGTCATGCATTAATATGTGCTTTATAATTACTAATAAACAGCCAATATCCTAGTAATATGCATGCTAATAAGCAAATAGTTAATCATGAGAATTAGAAACCCTAAAAAAAAAAAAAAACACACAATTTTAACAGACATTTATCATGAACTTCATTCATACTGACATACATAAATTAGTCATAGTTTTTAAAGGTCTCTCATGCGGTATTTCCACAATTCATAACCCAAGCATCATGTTGTCATGCTGTAACGAGCCTGATTGTAATGTCCAGCATGCCTGATCTCATTAGGCTCGTTCTCGTCAGTGTTTAGTCATTCATCAATGCGATTGATCTCATTAGCTAATTGAATCTGTGGGACTTCACTTAGAGGGGTCGCATTTTTTATCCTACGCCATCATGGAGCCATTTCATGCAGATTGATGTCTACCGATACGCTCGTGAGCTTTGTAAACAATGCTGCAAAATTTGTTCTAAAAATGCCTTAAAATGAAATAATGTTCATACTGAGGAGATTGCCTGACTAATGCAGCTTTCACGGCGTCTCAGAACGACTGGATTTACGGGACGAGCTCAAATGAACGTGAAACTGTGGATTTTGTCCGAGGGTGTGCCTGAATATCGATCACTTAAATTGTCATTGTGAATGTTGTTCAATTGAGTTTGAATGCATTTGTGTACTCTTGCTTATAAACGGCTATAAAGCTTCCTAGAACACTTATTTAGACGGTTCACAAGACCACAACACTTCCCATAATTCACCGCGAGAATGATAATACACATAAAGCATCAATTACAGCTTCCTTTTCTCTTTACTGTGTTGCATTAGCGCTAAAAGCTTCCTGTCTTTGTTGAGAAGTGAAAAAGAGAGAGATTTGAAACCGTAATGTCCATTTTAACACTTTAATGTCAGGCTGCACAATATATCGAAATTATGGAAATATCACAAATGTATATATCGTGATGTGCATCTGAGACAGAGAGAAAATCACTCACTGCTCTCGGCTGAATAACTCTTGTAGCTTTAATTATAATCAGGATATATTTAATTCATACAGTGAAAACTAAGCAGTGTTTTATTTTTACATTTGATTATTCAGTTTGTGTTGTTTAATAACCCTAATGTAGGATAAGCTGAACCCCTGAACCTGTGGTTTACACTGGTGTTAAAATAACACTTCTTATATACAGTAAAACACTGATGTTCACTTTCAGAAGTTTTGTCACAAAAAGGATGTGAAACACGTATGTAGGTTAAGAGATATAATATAACAAACACACTTTTTAAGCATTATCGTATCGCATATCGAATATCGCATTATTTAATGAGTTATCGCATATCGCATTTTTCTTCAATATTGTGCGGCCCTACTTTAATGCACATCATAATTACAATTTCAGCAAGACCTTCTTGATGGCAGCCGAATACTGGACTCTTTGCAGTTGCATTGATTAAATATATGATGATCACGTTCTTCCTCAGTATTTTTGTCTTGTTTTCACGTACAAACATCTAAACATCCATTTACTTGAGATGCAAAATGACATGCATTTGTGAAAGTGTATAAAAATCAAGTGAGTTTGTGCTTAAAAACAAGAAATCTGCCATCAGAAAATAAACCAAAGGGAAGTTTGAAGTTATTAATGATCTAATATTTTGCATCTCAAATAAATGCATCATGTTTAGACTGGAAAACAATACCGAAATGAAGGAAGAACGTTGCTTTTTGCAGCGTGTCTGAGACTAAATGCATATTTAATGGTATTTTCTTGAGTACTAGCTCATTACAGTGGACTTTCAGAAAGGTACGAATCAAGAATGCATGATAAAATGTTTCCATATTCATCTACTCTTCCTCTTTCCGCAGGCGGAGACCTGTCGAGACGCTGATGACCGGAGAGAAATGCTTCGTCCTCCTGTTCATCCGGTCTTCTTTATGTAGCTCGTCATTATATGACTGAATCTTCTCTGTTTAATATTTCCTAAAGCTCTACGAGATCTACAATCTGTACAGCCTTTAAATTATGTTTGGATTTATTACTTTTTTTCAGTCTTTAATATTTTGCATTTTAATGAATCTAGCGTATGTTGATTATAAAGAAATTAATTATTATTATTGCCATCTGATTTCTTTGCTAAATGTTTGTAGCAAATGATTTGTATTATAAAAGAAGAACAGATGATTTTACTAAAGTAGACAGCTTAAATGCACTGAGGTCTGTGGTTTGATATATAAAACCTTATGTCATATATAACTTCTTACATCAAATATATTTATTTCTAAATGTGCGATCTAAAGCCTATTGTTAAATTTATGGTCTTAACCACTGAAAATTTTTCTTATTTCGTTAATTTTATGATTATGAGTTTAAGCAGTTTTCTTCATTATTATGCAATTCAAAATGATTGAGAAAATGCAGGATATTTTTGTGATTTTTACTGACTTTAATGCACAATTAAACTAACCTTTTTGGTAATAGTGGGCTTATTTACTAGTGTGGCTGTTTATTGAAGACAAAGATGCACCACAGCACACATGCATGTGTTTTATTCCATTCCCACCTTGTGAAAGTGTGTCACGTAGGCTATAGGGGTAGTGAGTGAAAGGGATTGATGGGGAGGAGGAGGAGGCAGAGATGCTTCAAAGACAGTCTGGATAAATATGGACAAAAGCCCTGATTTCACAAGGATTTTGCTTTTTAGGCTAATAAGCAAGAAGTTGCAAAATCGTTGTTATTGCACTAAAAACCTCCGCATATATGCATAACATTGGTGTTTTCGTCCACGGGGAGTGTCTTTTGTCTGCACGCGCGTGACGGCGCAGGGAAACCCCACGCCCGCGACGCGTGCACCGACGATGACGTATCATGTACAGTCTGACAGCGCGACGCCGCCGAAGGTGGAAAACAAAGCGCGTTGAAAGCTCGCTCGCACGCGCGCGCAACTGTCAGGTGAGTTATTGGATCTCGCATGGAGCTTTCGGTGATCGTTCGGGATCCTCGTCGGGATAATCGTGAAGTATCCCAATTTACCTTTCAGCTGAATCCCGTGATTTCTGTTCCTTTTCCACAAGAGCCCAGGAGATGACGACATCAAGGGTTCGACACCTGCGAAAGGAGACAAATGACACCGAAATGAACTAAACACAGCAATATATATTCTATACTAGAAATAAGTAATTATTTAAGTTTAGTTGTGTTTGTATTGTAGTTTAACGCACGAGCTCGTCGTTGTTGTTGTTGGTCACCATCGAAACGGGAGGAGCGCGCGCGAGAGCGACACGCGTCAAATGATTCGCATCTCTTTTTCTTCTAAGAAAGAACAAGAAACATCTTTTCTTCTTCTTACATTTTGTTTTTGACGTATGACAACTGAGAAGAGCGCTTTAATTGGACAAAGGGATACCCAAGGACGTGACTATGGCACAATCAGGGTACCTCGCGAGCGCGTTCCTGTCACACAGAGTTCAGCGTCCAGCATGTCACGAAGTAAATTAGTCTAGCGATACTTTCATCATTTTTTTTTTTTTTAAGGGATTACGCGACGTAAACAGTCTTCGGACACTGGAAACTGTTGTTTTTGGATAAGTATATATCGCGAGTTGTTCTCCTGAGGGCTCGAGAACTGATGATGTTCCCCAGAGCGCGGGAAGCCGTGTGACTGAGCGCGCGAGGATGCCGGTACGACGAGGGCACGTCGCGCCGCAAAACACTTTCCTCGACACGATCATCAGGAAATTCGAGAGTCAAAGTAAGTTCTTGTTTATTTTCAGTATTTTACTTGTATTGTGTGTGTTTTTACTATCAGAATACTATGTTTTTTTTTGGACATATGTGACCCTGGACCACAAAACCAGTCACATGGGTCAGAGATATCACATAAAAGCTGAATAAATAAGCTTTCCATTGATGTGTGGTTTGTTAGGATAGGACAATATTTGGCCGATAATATACAACTTTTGAAAATCTGGAATCTTAGGGTGCAAACAAATCGAAACATTGAGAAAATCTCCTTTAAAGTTGTGCATTTATGTTCGAGATTTTGCTGCATTCACACAATTATTAATTATTATATATATTTACGGTAGGAAATTTACAAAATATCCTCATGGAACATGATCTTTACTTAATATCCTAATGATTTTTGGCATAAAAGAAAATGCAATAATTTTGACCCATACAATGTATTGTTGGCTATTGCCACAGATATACCAGTGCGACTCGAGACTGGTGACGTGATCCAGTGTCTCATATGCCATATTTTTGAGGTAACTTTTTATTCCTGTCAGAATACTATGGCTGAATTTACCTGAATACATTAGATTACCTCAATGACAGCAGTTTTAACTGTGAGATCAGATCAGAAAATTGCTCCTAAATGTGACAAATACTCTTTACAGTTTGTTAGCAAAACCTCGGAGAACCATGATGTGAATAATATAAATTAATATATTGGAAGACGTGTTGTACCATGGTAGGCTATATATCAAAGTAACATGGTGTCACCGCAGTACCTTTTTATAAGGGTTGCTAATGAAACAGGTGTATCAAATAACAACACTGACATAATACTAATGAGACTTGAACAGCCTTTAGCGTTTTAGATGTTGACATTGTAATTATTGTGCATTATCCAATAAAGACACTGTCTCTGAGAAGAGGTAAGAATGTTATAGTTATTATTGATCATATAGCCTAGTGTTGGACACTGGAGAACTTCTGTATCAGGCTGTACATCATCCTTTATTTTAACGTGTGGTGGTTCTGTTCATAATATAGGCCTATATATAGTCCCAGTTATACAGCCAATCAACTTTATGAATTCTTTTAGGTGATATTACAGCTTTTTAGTTATTAGTGACTATCCAGAATTCATTGTGAGCCACATGAAGACATGTTGCTTTAGGTCTGATCTCAGATAAATGCATCTAAACTGAATTGTGTTTAAGGGTTTAACCTTGCATGTGATTTTGAGTCCTAAAACTTTAAATAGCCTCAGTTTTCATGATGCATTCGCTGATCTAACAGGTGTGGAGATTCAAGTCTCAGATGTGGATCTTCTTAATCATCCTCAAAAATCTTTCAAAGAGCCAATTAGTCTTCATTTCCATCTGCCTCAGACTGGAATTGTTTTGTTTCCTAAAGCAGCTTGTGATGTGTTTGTGTTGGGAAATAGTGAAGGTGACTCCTCAGGTTTTTCCTGCATAGTGAATTACTCTGGCTCTCCACAACACTCATTCTCGACAGTCATTCTCAGATACACCTGTTCCACCATGACGGTTCTGATGCGGGTTCCCGGCCTGTGTTCATCCTTTCCACTGCACACGACAGCCGTCGCACCGGAAGTCATTCATTTCCAATGTTCCGAGTTGCGATCATATGCGTATCCGGAAATTTCGGAGCCGATTTAAAGGATTAGTTCACTTTAAAAAAAATTCTTTCTTTCTTCAGTCGAAAAGAAATGAAGGTTTTTGAGGAAAACATTCCAGGATTTTTCTTCATATAATGGACTTCAATGGCAGCCAACGGTTTGAAGGTTCAAATGTCCGTCTCAGTGCAGCTTCAAAGTCTCTACGCGATCCCAGTCGAGAAATAAGGGTCTTATCCAGCGAAACGATCGGCCACAAATGCCCGTCTTGTACCATCTCTGAGATGCGCCATGTATTACGTCATCACGTTGGAAAGGTCACGAAAATAATAAAAATAATAATAAATTAAAACAAAGATGTCGGATGATTTTGAAGTTGGAGGAGAAAATGAGATGGAATTTTTCGCCCTTCCCTGCCTTTCTGAACCGGAGAACACAGGCAAATAACTTCGCTCATTACCACGGTCGCCTGCCGCCACCTACTGGCGGATTAGTTTTCAAAGTATTCTTTTCAACATTCCTTTTATATTCAAAAAATATGAATCTCATTTAATACAGCACAGTTGTAATTTTTCAATGCAAATTATTCAATGTATAAAGGGAAAAAATGCCATTTATTAAGGTAAAAAACAAATATTTTCAAATATTTTCCTAGCCTGGTAATACCAGTCTGGCATGGCATAATTGAAAAGCGTTTTCTTTCTCGCGGGGGGGCGCTTGTCTGAAGTTTAAAATCATTGGTTCCCATAAGCCAATCACATAACGTTTGGTTATGGCGTGTGTTATGCGCATGCTCAGCCGCATCTAACTTCCACTGTAAACACATGTAGTATGATGCGAAAACAAAACCATCGAGCGAAATACCGGAGTGAACATGGCTGTGAACGACTTTTGCAGATTATTTGAAGTAAATCTACGCATCCACGGTACAATTAGTGTCTACGTCACGGCTCTCAGCCCGCCCTCTGTTCGTTGATTGGCCGGCTGTTTTCAGGCCGGATGAAAACGGAAAGCTATCACGCTGTCTCAGACTGAGTACAGAAGCGAAATGAAATTGAGCGGAAGTAAGAAGTCTGACATAGTCAGGCTAGTGTTTTCCAACAGTGAAGTAATTAAACAATGACAATTTAAGTTTGAAGGGAGAAAAGCCTCTGTTTAGGCTATTAAGGAAATGTAATTTTGCCAAAAGAAGAACTTTTATTTTAAATAAATGTTAATTTTAAATCAGCCTTCTTCAGTGTGATAGGTGTCCACATCATCGTGCTTAACACTGAGAATCTGAATAATTGTAATGTGATGATCAGATATCTAAATCTAAGAATATCATAGGTTCGGGTGGTTGGCGGGTGGATTATTTATTTTTAACAGTGGATTCGGGTGACTCAAAGTGCACCAGATTAATGAATTTATCTTTAAAATGTACAAAATGTTCTGTGGGAAACACAGTATATGATGGTCTACGAAAAATATCTTATTATTAAAACACATGATCAGGATTTTACCTCATATGCCTCGTTTTGAGCCAGGAAAAACCCTGAGTAATGCTGCCAAAAATGAGAATTTTGTAAGATTGCGCATTGATGTTTTGGCTCCAGTGAGGAGCAATGGGATATTTATCCCTAGTATGGAAATCCAAAAGTTTCTTCAGTGCATCAGCTGACCGTCTTCCATTGATTCCCTCAGACATTTAGACTGTTCTGATAATGAAGACTGTCTTCAGTTGTGAACAAGATTGGGATATAATATGTCAGTCCATATTTTACTTCTGAATTATTAATATTGTATAGGTGTTCAAGTCCCCCTGTGGGGTAAATCAAGCATGTAATGTTGTTTATGTCTATGTGGTGTTTTTAATATACAAACCATGTGTAAATTCATAAGTCGACACCATTGCTGATTATTTTGGTGTTTCTGACGTCACAAACTACCTTGTTAACCAATCAGATCAACGTGTGATCGTCAACCAGTGGATCTCTGAGCTGAGTGAGTGAGTGGAGGCGGGGCTCATTTGCATATTCATAGAACCGCGCATACTAAATGAGGGAAGGGTGTCGAGTTACATTCAAGATATTTTAAGGCATGATTTATCTAATGCATAAAAACACTTAAATATGTAATTTTGGTGATCAAAGATGAGTTTTAAGGGATTAATCGATTGACCACGTGGGGACTTTAACACATACATGATTGATGCGTTATTAAAAAAACAATTACATCACCCTACAATTTCAATAAGAATGGCCAAATATCAGAGCTTCATACTATTGCTCATATAATAACTGTCTTGCAGTTGAATATTTAATGAGGAATTAGTTGTTATTGAAAATCCAAAGCATATGAAAAGGCTTCTGAATTATGACATAAATCAAGTCACTTTCCCTCTTAACCCGACCACCACCCTTCCTCTCTCCCTCGGGCACTTTAAATAATACATCACCTTCTCAATCAAAACCCATCGCAAGCTTGAGTACGAGTGAGCTGTCATTGCACTGACCATAAGCTGCCAGTGTTTCTCCTTCAGTGTTTGTCTCCAGATGGCTTGGATCTGTTTTCCCAGCCTTGATGTTTCACCGGTTCAAGAAGAACACCGTGTGCTTCTCGTTGCGATATCTCAACCGGATATTAAAAACTGAACAAGTGTTTTCTCTCCGGTGTTCAGTGGATTATATGAGATGTCAGATGAGAACATTTGCTGCAACAAAACAACCCAAAAATAAAAGCCCATGCATGTGTCCCACAGCTGATATGCCACTTTTTAAATAAAGGTGACTTGACTGGAATAGAGGTTATGCACTGACGTCACTTTCCCGCGGGAACACACTCCCTCAGCCGGCCTGAGTGGCAGAAGAGCTGCTGACTGACTGGATTTAATAGAGGAAACACGAGTAAAACAAACGATTATCAGTTTAAACTAAAGGTTGAACTCAATATAGTGTTTCTTCCAACTTACCAAAGATCCAGTGATCCGTGGATATTGACATGCAGCAGGAATCGTGTTTCCTGACATTTATATGAGCCTGATTTCAACACCGGGGAAAAACATAAAGCAGATTTGCCTGTGAACGCTTTATATAAATACAATATAGGTCTAAATCCATTTGATCACTTATATTAATGTTTTAGCCTATATATCATCATATCGTCCAGCACTAAAACTTGTAGTTTTTTGTCAGTGTTTATTTAAAAACATCCAATTATGCAGAATATATGATGGTAAATATTTAATTGATGAGTTCTCAATACAGTATATAGGGTGATCTATCTATCTATCTATCTATCTATCTATATCTATATCTGTCTATCTATCTATCTACCTATCTATCTACCTATCTATCTATCTATCTACCTATCTATCTATATCTATCTATCTATCTATCTATCTATCTATCTATCTATCTATCTATCTATCTATCTATCTATCTATCTATCTATCTATCTATCTATCTATCTATCTATCTACCTATCTATCTATCTATCTATCTACCTATCTATCTATATCTATATCTGTCTATCTGTCTATCTATCTATCTATCTATCTATCTACCTATCTATCTATCTATCTACCTATCTATCTATCTACTGTACCTATCTATCCATCCATCCAGACCCATTCTATACACCCAACTTTTCATGAACACTTCTCTGTTCTTCTTTCTCATCTGATTGTGATGTTATTACTGTAACAGAAAGCCTTCAGAAGACAGAAGCATCAGAGGAGAGTTTGAGACTGAACTTTGCTCAGCGTTAGGGAGGAGTATTTATAGTTTTCTATATAAAGTTGTGTTTCTCCATCGCCTGCTTCTGTCACATCGCTGCTGAGTTGTCATGGTCTACTTCTGCCAGTATTCTGGGATGCAGAGCGGTTGCTATGTCTCTCTCTCTCTCTCTCTCTGTAATGGAGAGCGGGTGAGATCACAGTCTTATCGGCGTTCTGTCAGAGGAGTTGGTGTGATTAAATTTCACCATTATACAGTTGTCCATTCTCCCTTGTCTTCTCTCATTCTCTCTTTCAGCCTCTGTTGATCATGTTCTCGAATGCACAAACCCTCTACATCACTCATTAGTTTGATGTAAAGATGTTGCTGTACTGCGCTGATATTAGTGTGCATTATTTACACATCAGAGCGATAAAGAAACATGTTGTAATGTAAAATTACAGAGCAGGACGCGTCCCAAACAAGGCAAGGCAGTTTAGAAAGAGTTTGGTGATTTATAACTCAGCTGTTTTATGTTTTATGTTTTGCATATGTCAAGTCAAGTCACCTTTATTTCCAGTATATAGCGCTTTTTACAATACACAGTGTTTCAAAGCAGCTTTACAGTAATAACAGGAAAATAATGCAACAAAAGATTGTTTCTAGAACAAAATAGCATCACAGTCCAGCTTAAGTAAGTTCAGTGATGGTTCATTTTGGTTGTAAAAAAGTTATTAATTTAGTTCATTTATATATCCAGCCTCTCTGGAGGAAGCAGTGATGTCATCGTCCAGCTCAGTTCAGTTCTTCTATATATATATTTTGCCGATTAATCGGCACTGATTGGTGGAACAAGCGGTTATCTGCAAAAACAGGTTAACCGACAGTGAAATGTTGCCATATCATTATAAAGTAATTAATTGGTTGACTAGATGCTTTGTCAAATATTTAATGTCACAATTGTTACCATCTGTTTGCATTAATTGTATGTGTTATTTTAGTTGTTTATCCAATATCCTTTTGATAAACTATCAGTTGATTAATCGGTTATCGGCAAGTACGGCCAGACCTAGTTATCGGTGTCGGTAAAGTCCACTATCGGTCGACTCTAGACTCACATCTGCAGGACAAGCTGGCAGGAGAAAGAGCACACACACACACACACACACACACACACACACACACACACACACACTTGTATAACACACACACGTAATTAACTGGATTCACTCTCCCCTTGTTAAAGCCACACAAAGAGGATTTGCCGTTTTCTTTCCTCGTTGCTAAATGCATTGTTCTGTTTTCTCAGGAGACACGGCTTGCTCCTCAGATAAAAGAAGAAGATGAGTTCACTTTCTTCCTTTCTTTCTCTGTCTGTCAGTGACTCTGATCTATCTATCTATCTATCTATCTATCTATCTATCTATCTATCTATCTATCTATCTATCTATCTATCTATCTATCTATATCATCTTACAATATCTATCTATCTATCTATCTATCTATCATCTTACAATATCTATCTATCTATCTATCATCTTACAATATCTATCTATCTATCTATCTATCTATCTATCTATCTATCTATCTATCATCTTACAATATCTATCTATCTATCTATCTATCTATCATCTTACAATATCTATCTATCTATCTATCTATCTATCTATCTATCTATCTATCTATCTATCTATCTATCATCTTACAATATCTATCTATCTATCATCTTACAATATCTATCTATCTATCTATCTATCTATCATCTTACAATATCTATCTATCTATCTATCTATCTATCTATCTATCTATCTATCTATCTATCTATCTATCTATCTATCTATCTATCTATCTATCATCTTACAATATCTATCTATCTATCTATCTATCTATCTATCTATCTATCTATCTCGAGTTTGCTATACTGTATAGTTATACTGTAGAGATAAAGATTGTTCTTCAGATCAGTGTTTTGGGTTCTTTAAAGCACCAGAGCATAGGCTTGTATAACTTTGAAACCATAACCTTTAAACTTGAAAGCTTTTAAAGCTATTTTAATCTGTCAGTCAAGCTGACATCAGAGTTTTTGAGTGATCTGCTCCTTTAAAGTCTTGACTGATGGTGCTTTGGCTTTTATTAGCCTTCGACTCAGAGATCAGTTTAAAACCTTGTATAAAGAGACAGCACAGAACTCGAGAGATGTTAATTAGGGTGTTTTCTCTGAATCATTCATCCTTTCTCTCTTTCAACGCCTCGGTTTCCCTCAGTCTCTCTCTCTGTGATGCATCTTATTTTGGTCGCAGTGTTCGTTCTGTATATAGGTTTGACACACACACACACACACACACACACACACACACACACACACACACACACACACACACACACACACACACACACACACACTTATGTTAAACTTTCTCTTTTCCTGCCCACTCTGTCTATCTTCAGAGCGCCTGTGGCTGTTTCTCTGATGTACACCGTCTGAAGCCTGCTAATGTCAGACAACCAGACGTGAGGATCCCACAATATAATCTCTAGATTTAGAGTGTATTGGCAGATCTGATTCTGTTCTTCTGTGGTTTCTTCATAAGTTCATCCTATCTTCAGGACTCTCAATGAAGTCTTCTTCTGTTGGTCTCAGAAACCCAAACTCCTGCTGGATTGGCCTGATGATGATGATGATGATTTTTGTTTTCTCCATCAGCGTGGAGATCAAGATGAGATATCCGAACAATTAAAACCACAGTTGAGATTGAACAATGAGCTTCGGTTATCAGTCACAGTGTTTTATTCACCTGACAATATTTACTCGGGATACACGGCCAACATATCTGTATCGGCCGATATATGTTCATTTTTAATGTCCTGAGAAGAAAATTTGTCCGATACATTAACCCTTTATAACCTGAAGCTAAAATAGGTGTTTTTCACATATTTAAATGTTTTGACTGACCAATTCTGAAGCAATGTGCTATCTTCATGTGCAAGGTGTCATCTCTTCCAGAAAAAGATTAGCTTTCAACAAATTACAGTTATTGACCATTATTGTGTGTGGTGAGTTTGTAAATAGAATTTAAATAGACAAAAAAAAAAAAAACCCGAAAATAAATGTACTGATTTTTATTTAGAAAAAAACTGAAAAAATCACGAACGAAAGAAACTAACACTTTAAAGTTGAAAAATTAACTATAATACATATATACAAGTCTGTTTTGTGACATTGGGTTGCACAGTTTTCATTTAGGAAACTTTGTTTCATACACGCACACATACACATGCACACATAGGCACACACACATGCACATGCACACATAGGCACGCACGCACACACATGCACACATAGGCACACACACATACACATGCACACACCACATGCTTAGATACGTGAAAGCGTAACGGCCATCCGCCTCCCAAATTTAATTTAAAATCACCTCTTCTGCTGTCTAACACTTCTTTCTCCATGTATTTGTTCATTTCTTTTATTATTTTATGCAATCCAAAACACTCTAACCTGCCGCGCTTCGTATCTCTCTGTTCAAATCCTTCCTTCCCGCGCTGCTGTCATATGCAGACGGAAAGCATGACATTACTGTAATAAGCCGTATATTGCCGGAAAGCGCATGTTGTCTACTGTCAGGGGCAATCTGAATGGTTTTGATAGTGCAAACGGTTGAAGAATTACGGTAAAATGAATACAGCTTGCTGGTGTGTGTCGGCGATGACAGCCGGTTCTAAAGGGTTAAAGCCGATAAATAATGTATTATTTCCTTCATCTGAGACACTTCAGATGTTCAACAAGATGGGCTTGAATTGCTTGAAATATGATTGGAATCACTTATACTGTACAGTCTGTCATATCGGCTACATAAAATAATGAGAACATTATAATAATTGTGTGCGTGGGTCATGGCTTTGAATGGTAAGACTTTGTTTTTGTAATCAGGCTCTATATATAAAATATAAAAATGATATGATATGAAAGTATATAAAAACTTGGATTTAGATTTATCGGCCAATATATCGGTTATCGGCTTTCAAATACAAAGAATTATCGGTATCGGACAAACTTTCTATATCAGTGCATCCCTAATATTTACCAAAAAAAGTGTAGGAGAGTCTCCAGCATTTGGGCTCAGATGCAGCCTTAAACTCTCATTAGAGAAAACCAGCATCTTAAAGTAACGTAAATGTTAAATACGGCCTCAAGGAAGAGCTTTTATCCGCGGCAGTGAAAGTAGCATCTCTGTGAGCAAACAGCACCTCTATAACCCCTCACCTTTAAACATCTCCCTGCCGACCCGTGAAGCGTCTGTCATTTACTCGAGACTCAAGCGTTTGCTTCTGGCCTTTATCTGACGCCCTTTTGAAGGCGCTAACAGCCATCATGTAAAAGCACTTAAAGGATAAATGCAGTTGACATGACTCTACTGAGGGGAAGAGAGGCGCTGGACGAGGCAAGAGTTTCATTTCTCCTCCGCTGGAAGAGTCAGCACTGTCAATATCAGTTATAGATATCAGTTCAGTATAGGCTAGTTCTCTCTCACTTCTGCCGTCCAGGGGAAGTTCTGCTCAGATTTTCTGGGTGATTTACGAACTCTCTAGTTGCTTTTTTATTTTACTTTGCTATACTTTGTATAGCTGTATATGACTAATAGATAATATCTGTCATCACATTTAAAAATTGTGCAAATGTCTAATGATTCCGTTTAGATTTCGAAATGATTTTAAAACATGATTTGCTATTTTAAATATAGACATGTAAATATATTATTGTTTTGCACGATATATCGGCCACCATATCGGTATCGGTCGATATATGCTAATTTTTAAAGTTATCGTTATCGGCCCAATAAAAAAAATTTGGTCGATTTAATAAAGCCGATAAATAATCGATTACTTTCTCCAGCTGAGACACTTCAGATGCGCACTGTTCAACATGATGGTTTTGAATGGTTTGAAATATGATTGGAAACACTTCAAAAACAAGTCTGTCATATCGGCTGCATAACATTATAATGAGAGCATCATTATGATTGTGTGTTTGGGACGTGGATTTTAATGATGAGACTTTTGTTTTTGTAATCAGGCTCTCAAAAATTATATAAAAACTTGGATTTAGATTAATCAGCCAATATATCGGTTATCGGCTTTCAGATATAAAGAATTATCGGTTATCGTTATCGGCCAACGTTTTCATATCGGTGCATCCCTAATTTATTTTTATGTGCTACTTATTTGATATTTTACATAATGCACATATTAACTTATATTAGTGTTCGTTTAAATATATTTACATTTTCATAGCATAATTTGCATATTAACTTCTATTTGACAAACGTTCCATTTTCAATCTTTGATCCTCCATTAGGCTGATTATTGTCATTTATCATCATCAAACCAAGAGCACAGTTAAACAGGTCACTATTGTGTTCGTTTAGCGATTCAAGCGCTTAGGCTAGCAGAACCACAAACGCCCGTCGGTGATTGACAGGAGGTTCTGGTTCCTCTCAGGAGGAGAGACATTGATTTTCCAGATTGAGTGCTGGGATAAAATCTACAGCATTATGTGCAAATGGAGAGAAATTTGTCCGCTTTATGTGTTTGTCAGTAATGTGACATCTAATGGCTCATTTGAAATGTCTATCTTTCCTCTGCCTTTATCTAGCGGATATATTGAGTGGAACGGTTTATGAACCGCACATGTTGAGCTTTTTATGTGTCTGTGAGGGGAAGGGAAACCGCAATGCTGAAGTTATGGCCTCTGAGAAGTATGAATGAAATAAGAAATATTAATGACCTGTAAATGTTCTCATTTCAGAGAGACAGATGGACCGAGAGCAGGACGGAGACAGTGTGTGTGTGTGTGTGTTGTGTGTTGAGCAGAAACAGGACCAGCTTCAGTTGTGATTGTTTTCTCTGTTGCCTGGAGGATCGTATCGGAGCGCGTCAATAATGCGCTGCTGTCGTACTAATCACCTAATGGCCAGCCCTGCAAGAGCAGTACAGCTGTTTAAAGATTTCCCTTCACGAGAGACAGATATACGTGTCATTTAAGGCGCCATATGCTAACACGTTCAATTGTTAGTGTTTTTAAGGTGGTGCTGTTTTGAAATGACTCTTAGTTCGTTGTACTCTTCGTCACATTCTCTGCATTTCAGCCCAAACTAGGGTTGTTACAGTTAAAGTCCCCCTGTGGTGAGAATCCAGCTTTTAATGTAGTTTATGTGTCTATGTGGTGTTATTAATCTGCTTTAAGAAGACAAAGCATGTGTAAGTTCATAAGTCGACACCATTGCTGAGTATTTCCTCCTTAAAACTGCAGTGAACCAAAGACAGTCTCAAAAACACGCTTTGAAATCGCTGGTGTTTCTGACGTCACAAACTACCTTGTAACCAATCAGATCAACGTGTGATCGTCAACCAGTGGATCTCTGAGCTGAGCGAGTGAGTGGAGGCGGGGCTCATTTGCATATTCATAGAACCGCGCATACTAAATGAGGAAAGGGTGTCGAGTTACAGTCAAGATATTTTGAGGAATGACGTTTTTTTTTTCAAGGAAAAAACGTAAAAATGTAATTTTGGTGATTAAAGACGAGTTTTAAGGGATAAAATGATTGACTACAGGGGAAATGTTAATCAAATTGAAATGAAAACTGAAACCATACAAAAGTAAGTGCTAACTGAAATAAATAAAATACATAAAAAATCAATTTCATTTCAGCTAGTTGCCAATCTTCTCTGACTGTACGTTCACACCGCCGTGTGTGTGTTTACAGGATTGCGTTCTCTGGAATCCTCTCAGGTGGAGGACTTCTACATTCTGATTGGTTGCCGCCGAACCGCGTCAGAGCTTATTACCATAAAGTTGACCTGACTTCAACTCTTCTCGCCGCTCTCACCGTCCAAGACGCGCCGCCCTCGCCGGAGCTCGAACGCACAGTTAGTCTTAGTAATTTGATGAACTAAAATAATGACTAAACTAAAATAAAAATGAATAAATAGATTTTTTTTTTTTACATCTAATAAAAATGGACAAAAACACAACAAATATGACCTAAAATTTAAATCAAAACAGAAAATGTACAAATTAAAATTAATTCAAAATATTAATAAGAACTATAAAAGATACTAAACACTGGCCTGATAATTTCAAATAATGTGTCATTTTATTTATAAACCATTTAACCTACTTTTAAAGAAATGTAATACTTTTATTTACAAACTCAAATTAAATAAACATTGAATGTTGATTCATTCAAGTGATTCATATTTATATTCTGTAAGTGCAGTTGATATTCTTTCATGCGTTTATTTTCATATTGGCCTTTCAATTATTAATTTGCACACTGAGTTGTAATTAGTCTTTTCTTTCGTGCATATGCACAGAACTAACCCAGTTCTGTTGCCTTGCATCCACTGCCATTCCCTGAAGGCCTCTCGTATTTCTAGTGGGAGTTCTTGGTTCTTCCTGACCGTTTCTCACCCTCTTCGACACTCAGAATTAATCGCACCGTTTTAAACATACCTTTAAGACTTCTGTATGTAAATGGCCTCTGTTATCGCAACGCTGCTCTGTAACTGTAGGTTGTGGATTCTCCTCTGACACATTAACAACAGAAGTCCATTACGGCCGGTGAGTGAAGTTTGAAGAGAGCGTCCAGGGCCGACGGCTCTCCTCAGAGTCCTTGAACAAGATTAATCACTGACGGGTTTGTGAGGAACCCAAATATGGGATGGAAATTACAAATATGGGAGTTTTCCAGTTTAGCATGACACTGTCAGGCTGCAGAGATGAAGCGATTAAGGCTGCGGTCCAGAACTGATGCATCACTGACTGTAGTTTCAGCACTTGACAATCTCTTATCTCTGAAGTTCCTGTTTCGGGAAAAGCATATTTAATACACACACACTTATAACGTCATCATGACAAATTATCATTGAAGAAACTAGCTTGACATGCAACTAAATACATAATATTAAAATACAATATTACATGATTACATACTTTACAAAATGTTGACAATTTTAAAAATGTGTTGTTGTTATTATTATTGTCTTGTGCATTAAATAAATGAGTGCATTTGAAGGATAAATGTGCTTTGATTGTCATGAAAATAACACCACAATGCAAAAAAGGCTTAATTTGTGTGTGTGTGTGTGTTATATATTATTTATTATTTATTATTAAGATGTATATTAATATATTATTAATATATTATGCACAAATTACCACAAGAAAAATATATCAAATTAAAATAAATAAATATTACATATTTATTATATTTTTATCTATTTATATGTTTATATTATAAGTATGTTTTATTATAAATATTATATTTATATTGGATAATAAAAATATTAATTGATTTTAATTATATATAATTTTTGCATAAAATATTATGCACAGATTACTGTATAATATATATATATACAGTAATTTGTGCAATAATTTTTGTGCATAATATTTTTATGCAAAAATGATATATAATTAAAATAAATAAATATTTTTATTTATTTATTTTTGAGGGCAAGATTCACCCTAGATTTGTTTTCCTTTCTCTTCCTCGTAACTCAAACATCCTCAGTTTACTCTTGCAGAATGAAACTCCATGGGTTTAATTTAACATTGCTGACTTCACTTTCTGATGAGAAGTGGCTCTGTTTCCCGGAGTGTGTGTGCAGTCGGTGTGTGTGTGTGTGTGTGTGTGTGTGTGCAGTCGGTGTGTGTGTGTGTGCAGTCGGTGTGTGTAGGTGGTGTGTGTGTGTGTGTGTGTCAGGAGAGATGACAGAAGTCTCCAGGACGTTAGGAAAGTGAGGCGGCCGAGAGCTCTTCAGACTCTTGTGTGGTTTCAGCTCAAGCCATCCGTCAAACCCTTATTGCAGTGGCTCTTCAGCCCAGCGAGTCTCAGCGAGTGATTTAAGTGGTGTGACGCGTCGTGTGAAGGTCATCCCTGTGTGTCCGTCACACACTGTACACACACATGCATCTGTCCCAGTGATACAGCGTCTAGCCCGAGTCGAGTAGCAGATGTTCTGTAGTTTTGACTTCGATCTTCCAGTGATGCTTTGCCACTGAAAATGTAAAACATTTGTATATCTGATGCATCATTTTTATGCCTTTACAGTTGGTTTTCTGTGATGTTTTCTACATTACTCTTAATGTAGGGTTTACCAGCCCCCCCCCCCCCCCCCACACACACACACACACACACACACAAACAAGCAAACAAACAAATGCATATATGTAATAGACTGTCCATGAATTTTCTAGCCAATTATTTTTTTCCAGGGTAGGTTATATGTATCTATCTATATATATAGATATGCTAAGAATGTATATTGTAATTTCTCAGAATAAACTGAAAAGAGGTCCAGACTTCACAAGTAAGGCACCAAATTAAACCGAGTACATTTTGCCAACCAAACACTAACTGTCCCATGATTCTCAACAGACTTTAAGAGTGTGTGTTTCCTCTCTCTCACAGGTAGGAAGTTCATCATAGCGAATGCGCGTGTGGAGAACTGCGCCATCATCTTCTGCAACGATGGCTTCTGTCACATGTGCGGCTACACGAGGGCGGAGATCATGCAGAAGCCCTGCACCTGCAGCTTTCTCTACGGCACACACACACGCCGGCTGGCCATCGCTCAGATGGCTCAGGCGCTGCTCGGGTCCGAGGAGAGGAAGGTGGAGATCGCGCTCTATAGGAAAGACGGTAGGACAAACACACACACTTATTAATCCTCAGGGTGTGCGAGTGTTTCATTACGACGAGAATGTTGTTCTTCGACAGCGAATGCTTCTGGCCGAGGCTCTCCTCAGGACAGGGTTAATGCAAAGCATGGCCTTCAGTTGTTTGTTTTGTTTGCTATTGGATCTCATTGTAGTTTTGAACTACGTTTGTAGTTTTCATGCATCTTTTGCTTTAAAAGCCTGCTGGACCTTGAACTGGAGAAATCAAACCTTGCGAAAAGCAACTCGGCTTGTTTTGTGTGTCTCACACCACCAGTCAAAAGTTTTGGATCGATTTTTCATGTTTCTGCCTTTTTTGCAGGCTGAGGCTCTCCTCAGGAAAGATTTAAAGGGGTGGTTGAATATGATTTCACTTTTCTAACTTTAGTTAGTGTGTAATGTTGCTGTTTGAGCATAAACAACATCTGCAAAGTTACGACGCTCAAAGTTCAGAGCAAAGGGAGATATTTGCTTTCAAAGAAATGGCTTTTTAAGGACTACAACAAACGGCTGGTAGAGACTACACCACATTCCTCCCGGGTTAGTGACATCACCAACCCTAGAATTTACATAAACCCCGCCCCCGGGAACAATTTATAGATTATCAAGACAGAATATGCTAATCAGTGACTAGAAGATAACTACACATCAGCTTCATAAATTCACCAACTAACCCTTCAGAAATGCTTCTACATGTTGTCACTTCTTCTAGAGTCTCTCCATCATCGTCTGACTTCAGTTTGAACATAAAAGGCTAAAAGTTTTTGATTTTTTAAAAAAAACTGTTGAAGCTCCGCCTCCTGTGCCGGGAGCAGCAGCTCATTTGCATTTAAAGGGACACACACAAAAACTGTGCGTTTTTGCTCACCTTCAAAAAGTGACATTTTTAACATGCTATAAAAAATATCTGTGGGGTATTTTGAGCACTAACTTCACACACACACTCTGGGGACATCAGAGACTTATTTTACATCTTGTGAAAAGGGCATTATACCATCCCTTTAAAGCAAAGCATGTGAAGACAGATGGCCTTGAGTTGTTTACATTGTTTGCTGTTGGATCTGATAGTAGTTTTGAACTAGGTTTGTAGTGTCCATGATATCCGTGTGCGATATTGAGAAAAAATTATATCTTGAAATTTTCTGGGATTTTCTCAGTAACGATAATTAGATGATATTTTGCTGAGTGCTTTTATTGTGTTGGTACAGGAAAAGGCTTAATGCAAAGCATGGCCTTGAGTTGTTTATTAGGGGTTCAAGCATGAAGTGCTGATTGTAATTGTAAGGATTTGTAAAACTGATCGTGCAGGCCAAACCGTAAGGCCTAGAGACTTAAACCTGGCCAGATGGTAGGCCTCAATTTGGGGACAACCTATCAGAGCATGACCCCGATTGGCCCATAGGTGGCGCTACAGCAACGAAAAGTACAAAATCGCTCATAACTCTTAGACCGTTTGTCCTTCTATTTCTAAAAGCTTCTATTTCAGATAAATCCTGTTCTTTTGAACTTTCTAATTATCAAAGAATCCTGAAACTGTTCTGAACATTGATAATAATGAGAAATGTTTGTTGATCATATTAGAATGATTATCCGGGTGTGATTAACTCCAACTGTTCAACGGCCACAAGGAGGTTTTCTTTGGCTTTACAGAATGATGTGTGAGAGATCAGGATAGCTGAGAGAGAGAGGAAGGGTTGGAAGAGTTGCTCCTGCAGGTGATGTTGTTTATTTGATGTCTGTATTGTTTTAGCAACCAATTTACTGAAGGAATTATGCAAATGAGCTCCTGGTTAGACTGGATTGGGCTGGTTCTGGTTAGTGACTCCAGTGCAGGTTTGTGCAGTGAAATCACACACACACACACACACACACACACACACACACACACACACACACACACAGTGTTTCAATCTGGAGTGTTTTCTCGACAGCAGATGTTTGCTCTCAGCCGATGGTTGACGTCTCTTCTGCACAGCATCACACTAGCAATCATAGTTTCCACTGTTGATGTGTTGGGCTGTGTGTTTGGTGTTCATCTCGTAGCCTCCTGACCTGCGCTGGTCTGACACATTAGCATACCTCGTTATGTAATGCAGTTTAGCGGTTACTAATGAATCTAATGCGGCGGTTCCCCCTACTGTATAACAATATTTTAATTTCCTTCTGTATCTTCTTTAATTACGACAAAACAATAGTTTTAAAGGGAAACAATTAAT
>NC_140228.1:1560579-1595579 GCF_951802725.1 Rutilus rutilus
CAGAACGGAGGCTCACTATTGGCCAGCATCACACGCATCACATGACCAGCGTCGGCCAATAGTGAGCCTCCGTTCTAACGTACAACCCAGAAGTGCTGCGCTGTTACACTACGTGATCAGCTTAGGACAATGACATGGAAGAGAAGAGAGAGTTGAATAATGTCGTTATTTTTTGTTTGTTTTTGCGCACAAAAATTATTCTCGTCACTTGATAAACTTAAGGTTGAGCCACTGGAGTCACTTGGACTATTTTAATGATGTCTTTACTAACTCTTCTGGGCCGGCAGATCTCGATTACAGAGAAGCCTATGGAGGAGTGAGACAGCTCTCAGATTTACTCACAAATATCTTAATCTGTGTTCTGAAGATGAAGGAAAGTCTGACGGGGTTGAACAACATGAGGGAGAGTAATTACTGACAGAGTTTTCATTAGTGGGTGAACGAACCCTTTAACTCTCGAGTCTCGGTGTTGAAGGCATTAGAGCCACATTGCTGACATCATCTACTGTGACCCTTTGACCGTCATGACCTGAAGTATCTGATTTTACCAGTTACTTAAAAATATCCTCTTTCATTTCCTCTGGTGCTGTTGTTTATCGTCCGCACCTGTCCTGCGTCTCCGTGAGGATTCCTCCGTGTTCACGGCCAGACTCTTGGCAGGAATCTCCTCCGTCATGAGCCAAGCAATATTTGATTAGCAGACGCTCTCTGTGCATCGCTCGTTTTCATTTATCGTGGCGTAATTGTAATTATTGATCGTATCTGACTGTCAACTTGACAGTTTAATACAAGTTCCTGGTCTTATTGGGATTGGGAATGATTCATTAGTGCACGTTTTTTCTAAAAGGGGAAAATATAATGAAATAATCTTTCATCAATTTTCATCAAAAAAATGCTGATGTCACATTGGCCACATAAACTGCTGTTTTGTTTGGAATTGTTAATTGGAAAAAAGAGCATTTACACAAAAACAAAATATACATACTTCATCTTCTTTTTTTGTTTACAAACTTTTATTTACATAAATGTAAATTTTCAGGTCAGTTTTGCTTGCTGAAGTCCAACATTACTCTGGGACTTTCTCTAACTCGTGTAACAAGAAGGCTTTAAAAACAGCTGAAATATGTAAGTCTTTTAACCTTTTCCTTTGATATGTGATTTATTCTGATTAGTCTTGTACCTTTTCTTTCTTTCTTTTTCTTTTTTCGTGTTTATTTGCTCTACATTGTGACTGTTTCCTTCTTTGTTTATATAATGTCCTCAATAATAGATAAAAAAATCAGTATTCACATTGCATTATTTTAGCATTAATATTATTTATTTTGTACCTGCCAATATTTTAGCTGCCATGACAGTCATATTTGTTCAAGACCTCGTCTGTGTCTGCTAAACTGATTCGGTTTGGCGCAGTTGTAGTTATTGATGGTGTTTGGCCGTCGGCATCCACCGGCTGAGGAAGAGGTTGTTCACGGGCTATTGTGAGTCTTAAACGGCTGACAAAAGCATTTTCTGTGCCACTATTGGAGAGACATGCTGAAGAAATGCTGACGTGTGGTCCGGAGTGTGTTCGCTCTGACAACAGACGTGTGCATCCATGGAAATGAGCCGTAGCCTCTCCTGGGCTTTCTCCTGACATTTACCATTCCCAAAAAGAAAAGCCATTCCCTCTTTGACTTTCATGTCACGTTTATTCTACAAGTTTCGTTTTTCTCTCAGATTTGTGAAGGGATGTGAACCAAAAGCACAGGTTGTAACTTCACACTACTGACGTGTTAATTTAAAATGTCGGTAACACTTTAGAATAAGATTTATTAGTTAACATGAACTAAGAATGAACAAAACTTCTAAAGCATTTATTAATCTTAGTTAATGTTCATTTAAACATTCACTAATACATTAGTAAAATCAAACATTAATGCACTGTGAACTAACATAAACGAACAATGAACAGCTATATTTTTATTAGCTAACATTATCAAAGATGGATAAAAACTGTAACAAATGTAGTGCTCATTGTTAGTTCATGTTAGTAAATACAAGTTTCGTTTTTCTCTCACATTTGTAAGGCGGTGTTGATGTGAACCAAAAGCACAGTTTGTAACTTCACACTACAGCTGACGTGTTGTTCTTTTATATTTATGGTTTATTTAAAGGTGCAGTGTGTGATATTTAGCGGCATCTAGTGGTGAGGTTGCGAACTGCACCCAACAGAAGTTACGGTGGCCGACAGGAAGTGATGTCGTCGTCTGAGACAGCAGAGAGTAGGCAGTTCAGCAATGAGGTTTCTTTACAAAGATAAATTAAGAAATTATGACTTAATTATTCAGTAAAGCGATGTTATTGTGATTATTATTGTTACTTGTTCATCATTGTGTCAGTGTTTTATTCGCTGACTTTAGTTCGCTTCTTTACACGAAGAACAACATAGTGACGAAACACGTTTGTCCGTTCAGGGCCACCGTAGAAACATGTGGATGTAAGCGGACCCGCGGTGTGTGTAGAGAGAAATGCTCATTCTAAGCTAATAAACACATAACAGTTCATTATGTAAGGTCTTCATACACCACTGAAAACATCGTTATGAATATGATATTGCATTTCTGTCAGCAGATCCTCCTAAATATTACACACTGCACCTTTAAAATGTATCTATCTATCTATCTTATCTTTATCCATCTATCTTATCTTTATCTATCTATCTATCTATCTATCTATCTATCTATCTATCTTATCTTTATCCATCTATCTTATCTTTATCTATCTATCTATCTATCTATCTATCTATCTATCTATCTATCTATCTATCTATCTATCTATCTATCTATCTATCTTTATCCATCTATCTTATCTTTATCTATCTATCTATCTATCTATCTATCTATCTATCTATCTATCTATCTTATCTTTATCCATCTATCTTATCTTTATCTATCTATCTATCTATCTATCTATCTATCTATCTATCTATCTATCTATCTATCTTATCTTTATCCATCTATCTTATCTTTATCTATCTATCTATCTATCTATCTATCTATCTATCTATCTATCTATCTATCTATCTATCTATCTATCTATCTATCTATCTATCTATCTATCTATCTATCTATCTATCTATCTATCTTTATCCATCTATCTTATCTTTATCTATCTATCTATCTATCTATCTATCTATCTATCTATCTATCTATCTATCTATCTATCTATCTATCTATCTATCTATCTTTATCCATCTATCGTTCTATCCATCCATCCATCCATCTATCTACTATCCCTGTTTTGGCTCAGAGCGTCACTTTTCTCCCTCTGCTTTAATAATGAATTAAACAGCCGTTTGTTGCTGTATGCAAATCCCCCTCCTGCAGCTCATTTGAATATGTAAATAACCTCTGAGAAGCCCAGACCTGCGGTGAGGGTTACAGCGAGCGTCGGGTGTGATGATCAGACGCTCCTTCTCACTGAAACACACCGAACCGACCGCGATCCCACCGACACGTTTCATCTGTCTCTCTCACTCTCAGCTGCTGCAAGGCAAATCTCATGCAAATCTCTCAAATCTCAGTGTCTCTCTCCCAAATCAGTCCCTTCACTCAAAAAGTTTGAGTTTTTTTGTTTTTTTTTCATCTGGAAAACTTCTGTAATCTCCAGTAGCCAGACGTTTGACTATCAGCACTGAGACAAGAACAGCCCACATAGACAGGAAGTGACACGTTAAGTCAAGTCACCTTTATTTTTATAGCGCTTTATATAATGCAGGTTGTTTCACAATAATAAACAGGAAAATAACATAATCAGTGATGCAGACTTCCTCAAATAAGACACATTCTGTTGAAGAGCAGCTAAAAAAGACAATAGTGCTATTCAGGGGTGTGTGTCCCGTACACCGCCATAACTCGCCGCTTCACGACTTTAGTACCACACATCGCTGAAGAAATCAACTAGCGAGTCACGACTGTTTCCCGAAACCAGATTGCCGCAAATTTGCCGTTCAAACACGTTGGTTAATGACATAACGAACTTGGTGGAGTAATAACTTCTTTTAATGAATCGTTTGAGATCGAATTAACGCTAGATGTTTTATTATAAATTACGGACATGACATCTGAGGACTATTTCTCATTTTTCTCAGTTATTTGCTTTATTTCCAGATTCAATCATAGACTCGTTCTTGCGTACTAGATCACGTTCACACATGCGCACTCAATGCTTTAAATCTCTTGACAAACTCAAAGGGCCCTATTTTAACGATCTGAAACGCAAGTATCAAGCGCGAAACGCAAGTAACTTTGTGGGCGGGTCTCGGGCGCTGTTGCTATTATACCGGCGGTATAAATGACTCTTGCGCCCGACGCAAATCTAAAATGTGTTGGTCTGAAGACGCTTCATTACTCATAGGTGTGGTTTGGGCGTAACGTGAAATAAACCAATCAGAGCGACATCTCACATTCCCTTTAAGAGCAGACATGCTTGTTCCATGGCGGTTTGCTATTATAACGGCGGATTTGCCAGACGCACGCCAGGAGCGGTTCACAGCCGAGGAGACCGACTTTCTCATCAGGGCCGTAAAACACAGAGAAGTGACATTGGGGATGGAGAAACACACCCAAATTAGCTTCGGTTAAACAGGCGTATAATAATTTAGGTAAATGTGTAAGCTAGATTTATGCCTATTTTATTTTATTTTTTCACATCTTCATGGACACAACAATGATTTCCCTCGTGTGGAATATTTTTCCTTGTAATAATGTATGGTTTGCAAAAATTGGAACTGCTGCGTCTGTGTGTAGATGAGAGAATCAAAGTGTGTGTGTGTGTTGTGCACACGCTACATTATGGCCAAGCATGCGCCCTTAAAATAGCATCTGTATAACGCGCCACTGACTTTAGACGAGGTTTCTCCTGGTCAGTGTCGGAATTGTTTTCTGAAACTGCAAAATAGCACCAGGGAACGTTTGCGCCGGAAAACACGCCGCCTCTTTTCGGCCCAAAGACGTAAATGACATTTGTATGTACTCTAAATAAAAGACACAGGTTGTACTGAACATCAGCTTGCTTATTTTCCTCTAGATAATGATTTATTGAGTCCACATGTCATGCAAACAAGAAAACTCTTCTTCTAACCACAGGTCGAGATCTGTCGCTCCAAACACACAACTCTGCGATGTTTGCGAATATTTTCGGTTGAACTGCTGATAACGATGGAACTTGCGACCATAGTTTGCTAACGATGCTTTCGGGAAACACCCCCCAGATCAGTTCATTTCAGTGTTGATTCAGTTCAGATCAATAACTGCGTGAAGTTCATCAAGTTCGATTCAGCTCTACAGAAGACTATAGTGTCATTATTCAGCTCAATCCAGTTCAGTCTGATGGTGTCAGTGCAGGCAAATCAAGAATACTCCTATTAAAGTGCCCAAACCACATATCGCTTCTTATGTGATGTTTAGGGGTGTGTAAAGTGGATTAGAGCGATCCATGGACGTGCCTAAACTTCAGTTGAGTCTTTACAGCTCAGTGTTTACCCGGAGGAGCTGTGAACTGTGTGTGTAAGTATTAGTTCTGCCCAATGTTTGACCTCCTATTATTAGAGACATTCTGTCACTGTCTTATTGATTGAAAAGCCTGTTGGGAAAGTAAAGAGACACTGAATCCCTGCAGACAGTGAGACATGCAGAAATCTCATTCCCAAACATCCCATCCGGCTTTAACTGATGGCTGAATCTGAGGGGTTTTAAACACACACACACACACACTTGATGATTCGTGCATTTGTGAGTGTGTTTTCTGTTGCATGTAAAAGCATTAACCAACTGTGGCACATTATGTCTGCTTTAATATTTGTTCATCGATACTCAGTCTGTAATACACACACACACACACACACACACACACACACACACACACACACAGACGGCTCAGTTCTTCATGATCCAGCGATCTTCTACTTCAGTTGCCTAGAGACCCGTCTACACCAAAAATGAAGATATTAATCCATAACCGGAGAACAAATATGACAGATGCAACCAAGCGTGTTCATATCTTTCAAATAAGTCAATTTAAATAAAGCCACATTTATTTTTGTGCATTTTCCTTAATGTTTTCACTTTATATTCCAATAAGTAAATGTATTTTGTGTGTTCGGCTTCATCAGGTTTGAATTGCACTCGCAGATATAAGCCCAGAAAAATACAATGACACACAGTGTAATGCAACGACCTAAGCAGTCTTGTGTAGCTGAACATATGTGCTTTTACACACGTGTACTTCTTTTAGAACTGAATTGAGCGTGTCTTTTAAATTACAGATGCATTCCTGAATTTGAATTGAAGTAGCAAACAAGATGCATTGCACTGAATGCAAAGAAAGTAGAATTAAAATTAGTTTAAATTAAAATGTGCAAACCACAGAATACCAGTGATAAATACTGATTTGTGGCTAATGCTTAAGCAATGACACCTGATTGTGTGTTTAAGACGAGCACACATCTGCTATATGGCCGTTAATGTGGATTTTTCTGCTGTATATGATGCAAGAAACTGTATTCCTGTGGAAATGGCACATATTTGTGTTGACAGAGACAGATGCGCACATGCACACAGGTCTTGTTTCGTCTTCGCGGTGAGCCGGCTGGTCAGGTCCCTAGTGTCTCAGAGAGAGAATCAGACTTTACATGTTTGTCATTCCTGGTCGGCTGTATTTTTAGCTGCTGTGCTCACACACATTCACAGCTCCAGGTCAGCTGACACGCGCTCAATCCCATCGCCCTGCACCGTGTTTCCATTGAGATCCTGATGGACCTAAAGACAAATGTGTTAAGTGTTTCCTTAAAAATTCCAGTAGCATTTTTCCAAAATATTATTAGGTTTTATATTTGTTTATATTGTGTTTTCCCAAATTCAGTTTTATTTTTCCCAAATTTTGTGTTTTCCGGAATTTATTCATCCACAATTTGCCAAATTCCGTGACATTTCGTGTTATAATTTCGACTGGATTCCGTGATCCGTATTTTCTGCATTACAGAAGTTAGTGGTGTTCGTTGATGATTAAAAACAAATATATCGGCGCAATGTATGATTTCAATCCGTGTTATTTGCTATAGTGGAACTATTTACTTCCGCTCGATATTTGAGTCTGAAGCGCAGTAATATCAACCAGCAACGAGTCCCCCAACAGAAATCAATGGGATTTTACAAAATGCCAAATAAGTCAAGAGTCTTTATTGTCATTTATGCTCACACATAACGAAATTTTGTATGAGACTCTCGGCTTTAAACATTATCAAGAGCAGAAAATAACACAAACAATTATATAAACACAAGCAATTATAAACCCGACTTTTAAATAGAAATATAAAAATATAAAATAGACATAGAAATGTCAACTCTAAACCAGTGTTGTTTTCGTCAGCGATGGCGATATTGAAATGATTTTTTTTTATGACGATAACGCGACGATGACTAGCTAAAAATGGCTCTAAGGTGATTAAAACATGACGAGAGGTTTTCGAGTTTTCGTTGACGAGACGAGACGGAACGAAAATGATTATAAGTGTGACGACGGGTTGCCAACCGCTCCGTATAATACGTAATCGTCCCGTATTTGACACAATAAAGTCTTGTTCCGTATTGAACTATTTTTGAGAATCAATTCAGTGCAAATCCATGACAGACACATAGCTGCCTTCTAATATGTCAGACTATGAACGAAGACATTTGTAGGCTATGAGAAAAAAAAAAAACAACGGTGCGGTAGATACTAATCTCTCCCCCTGTTTGTCTATGATCAGCGTTTTTAACATCTTGGAACATCATCAGAGAATGCCCTTTTAATTGGTCGTTTCAGTCATTGTGAGTCACGTATCGTAGCAACGATGACGACAAGTGACAACAGCGGGAAATGTAAAAATGACCACCTCCGAGCAGCCGGCGAAAAAGAAAAGAGCACAGAAATGTAAAATTGAATGGGAAAATGACTAGCAGCTACCCGTGGCTGGAATGCGTGAGGGACAATGAATACAGGGCCAATTGTACCATATGCCGTCGCGTTTTTTTCTGAGTGTGTGTTAAGCAGCACGCATCAGGAGATAATCTAATAATTCTATTGAATAAGTTCGCACACAAGGCTACAGAAAACTGTTGTGTTTATTTTTCTTCAAATGCAGTCTAAGCCGGTGAGTTTTGAATGTTATATGTTGTATTTGTTTAAGTAAAAAAAAAAAAAAACGTATTATAAACTAAACAAATCCATGGTTCATTGTTGGCAAAATGATCATGATAGCCTTTATATTTCATGTGGTTCAGTCTTATATATTGATTAGGCCTACTTTGCTATTCTATAAATATATAGGCCTAATAAGTTGTATTATAATATGCTATAAGGTATGAAATATATTTATCTAAATGTATCAATTAGTTTCCACAATATTCACCAGAAGTCATCATTTCAGGGGTTATTTTTCAAAAAAAAAAATGTTTGCAACACTTGCTACAACCTGTCAAACCTGAGCCCATTTCCAATACTTTTTAACATAAATTAATTTGTTAATTGTTTTTTACTAAAACTTGACTAAAACCTTTTTGCGTTTTCGTCGACTAAAACTTGACTAAAACTATCAAGTTTATAAGTGACTAAAATGTGACTAAAACCAGAGAATGTCTAATAGGAAGAGAATTGGCACTCTTTGCTTACTTCCGGTTTCTGGACTGGCTGCAGTAACACGTCTCTGTCCATGCGGGGGCGCTCGCGAGCGAGTGCAGAATGAATGGAGGTCTATGGCGTAAAACCCTCAAAATCCACTTTTCTCAGGATAAAATTTTTTGTCTAGTAATTTGAATGTTGTATTCGAAAGGAGATGCAAAGAAATTACACACTGCTGGGTGTTAGATTTTTTAGAGCCACTTATTTGGTTTAAAAAGTCTTTTAAAATGTCAATGACGTCAGAATGCTGACGTCATTAGCAGAATGCTAGCGTGTTATGGGCAACAACAACTCAACCTGTAAGAAATCGAAAAGAAATAAGTACTCGTTCATTCAACTTTCGACCTATAACCTATGTTGAACTTGCAAAGCCTACAATAAAATCTGAGATTTCTCAACGGCAATCGGGTGAAAGAGACACATTTAGCCGTATAGCCCCATTGACTCCCATTCAGTCTGCACTCGCTCGCGATCACCCCCAGTGGAATTCTAATGGAACTGCAACCAAAATCAATACAATGGGGCTGAATAGGGAGTGCCAAGGCTCTCCGTAGACGGGCTCTGCTAAAACTAAAAAGCATTTTCGTCCATAAGACTAAAACTAAAACTAAAAGGGCTGCCAAAAACAACACTGCTCTAAACACCTCAAGTAAAAACAACACACTGGGATGCATAAATGAAATAAATAATTAGATAGCAGCAGAGTGAATATAAACTAGAGTGTAAATGTAAATAAAGTCAAAATAAAATAAACCAAAGTGCGGCAATGCAAAACAGTCGGAGTTATGTATTCAATGTCCTTTTTCATCAGTAGGGGTAGGTATACGTGTGAACAAGTGAGTGTGTGGCTGTGTAGGGAGGTTGCATGTGTGTATGACTGCGAGAGAGTGAGGGGGGGTGATGGCTTTCACAGCTCTGGGGAAAAAGCTGTTTTTGAGTCTGGTTGTGGTTGTCTTAATGTTTCTGTACCGCTTTCCTGAAGGAAGCGGTACAAACAATCCATTTCCCGGGTGGATGGGATCCGCCACGATGCGGCTGGCCTTCTTCTTGACCCGGGCAGCACATGTGTCCAGATCTGGTAGATGGCAGCCCACAATCCTCTGAGCAGTTTTCACCACCCGGGCCAAGTCCTTAATTTCCTTTGCGGTGCAGCTGCCATACCACACCGTTGCACTAAAACAGAGTATGCTTTCTATTGTAGCACTGTAGAAGTTCTTGAGCAGCTGAGAGGAGAGTCCAGTGCGTTTTAACTTCCTGAGGAAGAAAAGCCGTTGTTGCGCCTTCTTCACCAGGTGTGATGTGTTGACAGACCAGGACAGGTCAGATGAAATGTGGACGCCCAGGAACTTAATACTACCCACCCGCTCCACTGCGTCCCCCTGTATACAAAGAGGAACGTGCTTCGTCTTCCTGGACCTCCTGAAGTCCACTATGACCTCCTTGGTCTTGCTGGTGTTCAAAATGAGATTATTAGTTGAACACCAGTGTATCAGGTGCTGGATCTCCTCTCTGTATTGAGTCTCATCGTTGTTGGATATGTGACCCACCACGGTGGTGTCGTCCGCAAACTTCACGAGCATGTTTGTGGAGTGACTAGCAGAACAGTCATGAGTAAAAAGGCTGAAATAAAACAGGTTTTGAAAAAAAACACGACAGAAACTGGTTTTCGCTACGCTACTTGTTTTGGAACATCAACGAACCCCACTAACCACTCGGTGAGTCGCACAGTTGTGAAAACGAACGTTAAGGGACATGTTCGTGCATGCCCATAGCCAGCCACTCTGAAGCGGTCAAAGGCGATTCTAAACCAGTCAAAAAGTCGAGACAGGACCCATCGTCAACATTTCTGTGTCCACCACTCTAGTTCATCCAAAACAAACCAGAAAAGAGACTCAAAGTGCTAAATACCGGAATTATCCTTTAGTTTAAGTGATCGTAAACAGTTGAGAAAGAAAACACGTGTAACAGTATATTAGATCTGTGCGTCAGGTCTTAAAGTGACAGCAGCCTAATAAACCTGCTGCCAAATGATGAGATCATATTACAAATATCTATATGGAAGTTTTCCCCATGGTATTGATGCCAAGATTGTGGCCTGTGAAAATGCTGGGTAACTTTGGAAAACCATTAGCCACAGTGGCTGGTGAGCAAAAAACGCTAATGTCAAGCCCAGACTGGCAAGTTTGTTAGAAACATACGTGGGTTCATGCAGGACGTAAGACTGGAATAACTTATTTCTATCTTTTGGGAGATAATAAGTGGATGTTAGGGCTGGGTAAAAAAAAATCAATTTCTCGATTTTAATCGATTCTCATTTTTACGAAACGATATTGATTCTTAAATCCCAAGATTTGATTAGTCATCCTGTTTTCAGTTGATGAATGAATGTAACATTGTAGCGCATCCCATCCACTACATCACAGTAATCTTTGTGCTTTGTTACTATTGATATGAAACAAAGTCTCAGATTTGAAATTACGTCCATTTTCTTACGAAATTCAAAAACATAAACAGCGTGTTGTCGCTGTGGCGTGAGATCGCTCTGGCTCAGCTCTAGAGAAGCACATGATCTCCTCCTCCGCCTTAATAACACCAGTTACAGCGCGAGATAAACATGAATGAGCTTCTGAAAGTGTGTTAAGAGGTAGAGTACAACTTATCGAAGTCCGTATCATGTGACATGGAGTCGCTCAGTGTTTCAACTGTGGAAAGACGTCAGTAAACAATGTCATGTAACGTCACATTTACCTCAGAAAAACCAGATCCAGTGGCCATAAACTCGTCAGTCAGAGAGAGATATTAACTCTAGAGAGGAGCATTCTGCTAAATATATGCACCATATTACACATTCATTATAATTTTTAATGTTCTTCAATATTTAATGCATGTTTGAATAAATCTGGCAGGTTTTCATGACAGCCACCATTTAAATGTTTATATTTCATATAACTTTATTATTATAAAAATAAATAAAAGTGTAATTTAAGTGTTTGTATACAAATCAGTTCATTTTTACCTTCAATATTACAGTGGGCTAATGAAGCCTATAGGCCACAGCTGACTGCCATAGTTTACAGCATTAGTGAAGAGATTCGTTTTCCCATTGAGAAAATTTGCCATGTTTTGTACCTGATATCCAAAATAATCAACATTGAATCGAATCGAAATCGAATTGCAAGCTTGTGAATCGAAATCAAATCGAATTGTGAATTCGGATTCTAGTGGATTTATTGTGCACTTAAATCTTTAAAACTTTGCAGTCATTTTACATTCACAAACAGCTATATTATACATTAAATGAAAGTGAATATCCAAAAAAAGCATAATAAAGTCACAATTATAGACCTCATTTGTATATTGAACTCAAAGAAGTACAGCAGCAAAAACAGGCTATTTTATAAGACTCAGAGAGTGTTTTGGACACTAACATTAGCACATCTTCAAGTGGAGCCAAAGAAAATGCAGAAAGTGTAGGAAATGAAGACGTGTAAATGAGCCCAGCTGGAGAGAGGTGATACGGCACAGGGTGTGTGTAATCGACTGACTCCATTTGCACCCTAGCGAGGGTCTCGCGGCGCAGTCGCACAAACACAGCCTGAAAGCGGCTCCTAATGGAGCTCTCACGACCCAATCAGGGCAGCGACGGATGGGGAAAAGAGCGAGGGAACATTATCAGCAAGTCCACTCGGTTCTCTCCGCTAATGGTGCATTAGGAGAACTGACCAACAATGAGCGAGACGGATGAGAAGAGACCGCTAATAGAGAAGGAACAGGAGAAATGAAAGAGACAGACGGAGAAAACGCTATTGTATTGTGTCGTTTTTCCTGATGAAAACACATCCGTCATTTTTCATGGTTATTCAGGAACGTGTCCCTATATTTTTATGGATGACAAATTCACCAAAGTGATTCGCTAGAGAGCTAGTCCACAATCCAGTTTACAGGAACGTGTTTTCACTCCCAATCGAGGCCCGTCTGGATAAACATCTGCTGCAAATACACTTTAAAATCTAAGTTTGTGTTTAAATATGTGTGTGTACTGTGCATAAGTATTTAGTATAGATAAATACACACACATATGCACGTGTATATTTAAGAAAAATTTATTATTAATATATAACATATTTATATATAATATAAATGATGTATACATATATATACAGTATATACATACAAATATTTCTTAAATATATACGTGCATATGTGTATTTAAATAATTATACACAGTACACACACATATTTAAACACAAACTTAGATTTTGGATGCAATTAATTGTCTAGCACTAATTTTAAGTAAATATATTAATTTAACGTTTATAATGACTATGTGTTTACATAATATATGTGTGTGTGTACTGTGTATAATTATTTTGTATATATAAATACACACATATGCATTAATATATTTAAGAAATATTTGTATGTATATATATTTATACATAATTTATATTATATATATGTTATATATTAATACATTTTTCTTAAGTAAACACATGCATATGTGTGTATTTATATATACAAAATAATTGTACACAGTACACACACACATATATTATGTAAACACAAACTTTTATTTTGTATGCGATTAATCAATATCAAATCAAATAATTTGTAGTGTATGTAGGAAGACATTTATTCATATTTCACATTCATATTTATTCATATTTAAATAATTGCCACCACAATGACTGTGCCCAGGGGCTGGTAAGCTTGCACCAAGTTTAGATATGCACAGTTTTGATTATGAATCTTCTGTAGTTGTAAACCATGCCATAAAATACAACACCAACTATAGCTGGTTTATGAGCATCAAAACTACAGTTTTGTTTGCAGATCTGCCACTGGCTTTATAACTGTGTTAAATGCACGGATAAAGCATCAGTTATGCCGAATGCACATCTTTTGCTCTTCGCTTTTTTGAAGTATGAGATTTTGAAGTTGAAATATGAGATTGCCCAGCACTTCTTAATGTCATAATAAAATTTTCTTAAAAAGAAACTTCTTAGTATTTGAAGGTATCGTGAGCCCACTTGGTCCGTCAGATGTGAATGAAGTCATTTTATTGGATGATGTGTTTATAAGAAGCCTGACACTGCAGCTCTACAGTGATGATCACAAACCTGTTTGAGCTGATGTTGACGTACTTAAACCTGTCGTACTACACCCTTCAGAACATGTTCCTGTCCGGATCGTGATCAGCACAAGCCTGCGATGACCCTGATGATCTCACACGGGTTTACATCGAAGAAACGGGCCAGTTGTGTGTGTTTCGGGTTTCAGGCCAGCTTGTGTCTCACATGACCCGATGGTTATCGCATGTTTGAGGCTCGAGGATCTGCCAGGCGTCTGATCTATTCACAGTTGTTTTCTTCTGAGGAGTGTCATGAGTTATGAAAGAACGACCCCGAGCGATACGTGTTGGTGAGCTGATCAAGAGCTCTCCGTCTGAGGTGTTTCTCCCTCGTCTTCGTCCTGAAAATGCTTTTCTCACTCAGTGTTTTTGTCTTGTTTCCAGTCCAAATATCAAAAAATTCTTAAACCAAGATGCGTTTACTAGCTGAGTACATCAGGGTATCCCACGGGTGTTTGAAATCCTTGAAAGTTTGTGAATCTGAAAAAAAAATAAAAAATTCAAGGCCCTGGAAAGTTTTTGAAAGTAAACACACACACAGACACCAGTCCTTGAAAGTGCTTGGATTTATTTTGTGCAACAGGTTTTCTGGGAAAAATTCCATATTATTCGCTAATGTGTTATTTCGCCAACACTTCGTGGCCTGTGCGCACTAGCTTGCTTGATTTACGTTAGTTACGCGCATTTACACGTTACGTTAAGTGTTTCCCGCGTGAGGTACTTTGTGTTGTACGTTGCCATGACGTTCACGCGCGCACGAAACGACTACAATGGAACCTCAACGTTTGTTGTTGGACAGAACAAATGCGTCCCCACATTAAAGCTGCTCTAAGCGATGTTGGGTCACGTCACTTCTTGTTGACGTTCAAAGTATTGTCAAACAAAACGGAGGCTAGCTCGCCCCTCCCTCCTCTTCATCCCGTCCCCTCCCCCTCCCTCCCGTGCTTCCTGAAACCGGCATGAACCATTTAGAAAAACCAGGCTGGATTTACACGCCTGTCCAGCAGAAACAGAGCCTCCTGAATGTGGGATCGGAAGCCGGAGTTCTCGCCAGCTTTTCAACGCTTTTCCGATGTAAATTCGGGACTTCACGCGTTCCTTCTCCTTTTCCCTCTTCTTTGTTATTTGTTCATCGGAACGTCGTCTCTTTGGTCGTGTGTCGGCCATATCAAAATTCTCAAGAATATGCATTTTTAACGTTAGTCGTTGTCTAGGACAGGGGTTTTCAAACTTCTTGTGTGTGTGGACCACTATTTGTAATCAAGAATTTTCGCGGACCACCTCATAATACACATAATAAAATATGTCTACACACAGTCCTACCTGAATTAATCTGCACCTCTAAATAGACTTACTAGCACTAAAACTTTAACTGGTCATCACATCAGTACAACAGGCTTGTTAAAAGAAAGTTTACTGCACACAACGGCTGCCACATATTTTATTTATTTATTTACTCAAGCGCCTGAGGGCTAATCAGGTTCATTTGAACAACTGTCTTATTTCCATAGCAATGGAGTATGAAATCTATACAGTAATAAGAACACTTGGAGATATAGTCAACATTTCAAAACCTTTGGCGATTTTAGGGGATTATTATGAGCGCCACTAGCCTATTTTAGTAATCACACAATTACATTTTTTATGGGAATTTCCTGGTAAAATGAAGGTAAAAAAAATATTATTTTATATTTTATTTTGCCTTTCCATGGACCACCTGCAGTACCCTCACGGACCACTAGTGGGAATTTCCACAGTTTGGGAATGGCCGGTCTAGGACATCTCTCCTCTAGCTAACTTCCCTCTTCATGCTTCTCTCTCCTGGAAAGTCCTTGAAAGGGACCGAGTTAACCGAGGTGTGGGAACCCTGGTAAAATGCCATACGATATTATGTCTTGTTTTCTTGTTTTCTGTTTTCATTCACTTTCTAATGAAGTGAGTTTTTGCTTAAAACAAACAAAATGATCTGCTAATGGGGAAAGAAAAATAATTTTGTTTCCATTTGAACTCAGAGAATTTTTCTGACTCCATTGGCTGATCATTTTGCTTGTTTTAATTTCTCCCCCCCCAGAAAACAAGTCAGAATATCTTATGGCATTTTACTACTTTAGTAAATGCCTCTTGATTTAAGAATTTTTTGATATTTGGATTGCAAACGAGACATAAATACTAAGTAAGAAAATCATTTTTTGCAGTGCATCCGCTCTGGCTTGAGTTCAAAGGCCAATAGTGTCCAATGAGACCCACATTTGAGAGGGTTGTCCCAATTTCACTGCAGATTATAGTTGCTCTGGACTCGTTCCTCTCTCTCCGTGTCCCTGTGGAGCGATGGATGGAGAGCAGAAGACGGCGAGAGATGAAATGATGAGGAAAATAAGAGAAAGTCCTTCTGTTCGCAGATCTAGAGAGATGCCTATATCTGCAGGGCGTTTTAAAGCCCACTTTAAGTCTCTTTGTAAGTGTAAATCTTCTTTCGCCAAATTCCAAAGCATCATTCTTGGAGAATGCAATCCCAGAATGCAATTCAAAGAGTGAGAGATTTAAAAAAAAAAAATGTTTTATATTTATTATTCTACATGTAAACTAATGAATTCAATACCAAATAGTATCAATACATATTCCAATTAATAATGAACTTTTGATATACTAATACAGTATTTAATCATATTTTAAATTAGCTTTATTTTTATTTCCATTTTAGTTAGTTTTAGTCTTTTTTAAAATATATTTCTATATAGCTTTCATTTTTATTTCAGTTTTAGTAATTTTAGTACTATTCTCATTTCTGTTTATGCATTTAAAGATGATCTTTTGACTTCAGCTTCATTTTAGTTATCGAAAAGGATTTTTAATATTTTTAGTTTTAGAAACACTAGCATCACAAGTCCACACTAGCATCACAAGTCCACACTAACAACACAAGTCCACACTAACAACACAAGTCCACACTAACAACACAAGTCCACACTAACAACACAAGTCCACACTATAACTGTAACACAGGAATCATATCGTTGGAATCACTTTCAGAACTTATTTTTTTGACAGCCAATCAGAATCTGACGTTAAAACATGCATTGCTGTAATGTTCACAGAAACTGAAGCACACTTTTAGAATAAACATGCCATTATAGTTGTTGTTATAGTTATCGTTCTTGGTGTGAATGTGCCTTTAGCCCCTGTGCACTTCATCAAACATTTCCTTAAGCGTTTGATTATTAAATATTTGGGTTATTTTCATGATGCTTTTAGCTGGCAATACAAGTTAAAGTATGAAAGAAGTCAATAGACAGTAGAAACAAGGAAGATTACTAGGTTTCGGAGCAGAACTACTGTGAGAGTAGGAATAAGGTCTCATGTATAAGAGGGGTGTGTGTGTGTGTGTGTGTGACAGTGAGGGAATCCTCTGGACTCCTGCCCCGTCCATGTGCTCTTTGTCGGCCTGTATTCTGTAACACAGAACATGGGTTTCTCTACGGGCCTCGGCCCAAAACATGGACACAACACAGAACTTGAAGGATTTCATCATGTCATCCGAGAGTGAGGAAGAGGAGTGGACGGAGGCGTACGGGTCTGTCAGCAGTCACACACACTCAGCTGTTGCTCTTTTATGACTCAGCAATTTTAGGAGAAACATCTGAGACAAATGAAGTGTGACTGTAAACTCTCTTAAATCTCCTGAGGAGAAATAAAAACAAATGATACGAATTAGAATATGCGTTCATATCGAGATCTCAGACTTTCCTTTATAACCTGTACGTGGTCTTTTTTCCTCACGAGAACCATCTTAGAAGCAAGAGTCTCCATTTTCACTCCGTTTACTCTCCTTTTTCTGAAGAAGAAACAGCTTTTTTTCCTTTTCTGTGAGCGAGGTTGACTCTGTAATAAGTCTAATTTCCATTAAAACAGAGACAATGAGTCGTAGACACTTTCACCTTTTATCCAAAGCGATGTTCACTGCATTCAGAATGAGTGATATAGACTGCATTCACACATCGCATGACTAGAAAATGAGCTCCTTCCTCGTTTAAATGCTTTTTAATTTTAGAATATTAATGTAGAAAGTAGAATATTAATGTCAAATCAGCATTTAAAGTCCGTCTGGTCCATACACTGAACTTAACGCGTGTCGTCGAGAAGGATTCCAGTCTTCCTGCGGGCGGATGTTTGGCTGAACTTTAGTTTTCTGTTGGCTTTCCTCCACTGACAGCTTCCATTAACGGCACAGTTTCCATGTAATTAACACGAGTCTCGTTTCCCCCGGCAGCCTGTAGTGAGGAAATAGTGCATTAACGGCGCAGAGCGAGAGAACGTACCTCATGGATGTGGAAAACAAGATTTATACATTTACATTAAAGCAGATGTCCTTCGAAACAGGTGTCGGGGAAAAAAGTGCTTTAAAAAATGACGTTAAAAGTGCTGGCAAATACCCGACTGAAAATGATTTCGGATGCTCGAAAACTGAAAATGAACCTCACTGACAAAACACACCAGACTTGTAATCGCACACTAACACCAAATAAAAAAATACTGCATTGTACTGTAATTTACCACAGCCCATAATGCATTGCAAACAGTAAAAAAAAAACAACGTATACATTAAATACAGTACTGTTAAAAAATGGCTGTAAATTAACAGCAATTTCTTAATTAGCAAAGTAATGCCCAGAATGCAATGTTTTAATAGAAAACAGTATTTTATCAGATTTTGGCCGTTTTTTTAACAGCAGTTTTATACATCACACACCCGCCTCATCTCACTCACTCGTCTCATTCGCTCCGGTTGAATAGTGCTTGTATTGCGCATAATTGCAGTCATTCCCGCAGGTTTCGCGCTCACCTCAGAAGCGCGTAAACACTGATCTATATAAGTGCCGCTCTCATAAAGCCGCCTCATAAACGGCTCGAGAGAACTAAACTGATTTCTTTTTCATGGCTTATTGCTCCTAAAGGGATACTCCACTTTTTTTTGAAAATAGGCTCATTTTACAGCTCCCCCAGAGTTAAACAGGTGAGTTTGACCGTTTTCGAATCCATTCAGCTGAACTCCGGGTCTGGCGGTACCACTTTTAGCATAGCTTAGCATACATCATTGAATCGGACAGGACCATTAGCATTTCTCTCAAAAAAATGACCAAAGAGTCTCAATATGTTTCCTATTTAAAACTTGACTCTTCTGTAGTTACATCGTGTACTAAGACCGACGGAAAATGAAAAGTTGTGATTTTCTAGGCTGATGTGGCTAGGAACTATACTCTCATTCCTGCGTAATAATCAAGAAACTTTGCTGCCGTACGATGGGTCCAGCAGGCGTAATGATATGACGCAGCGCCTGAAAATAGTCCCCAGCTCGGTAACTTCCAACGTGACCGGGACTAAGTTTGTGTAGTTTCAGCCGGCAAGCAGGTTGTCACGTTGGTTATGTTGACGGAAGGTAGCCTATTTTCAGGCGCTGCGTCATATCATTACGCCTGCTGGACTCATGGTACGGCAGCAAAAGTTTCTTGATTTCAGTTTGAGTAATTTTGTTATTTTTATATTTCTATTTTGCTTTCGTTTATTTTTATTTCAGTTTGAGTAATTTTGTTATTTTATATTTCTATTTTGCTTTAATTTATTTTTAATGTGATGATTTGATGCTCGAGAAACGTGTGTTCTGTGTGGTTGCGAGGGCATTTCGCACTGGCTAAAGTTGCAGGTGCAGGTGAAGATTGTAGTGGTTTGTTCAAAGCCCCTTATTAAACTCCACTAATGAAGATCAACGAGCCAGAGAGGACCAGTGGAGTGAACTGGAAAGCAATTGGAGGAAATTGAAGAAGTAATAGAAAAAGAGAAATGGTTACAGGCTTTGAGAGGACGTAGTTTAGCACTGATGAAAGTGCTGCCAGATGGTATTAGTGTACAGATCAGCGCTCCTTTGTGTTCCTTCCCAATCCACCCATTCCCAACCAAGTCACGCATTGTGTGAGAGCACGTCCCGCACGCCCCGAATCCCTCAGGCTGAGCCCGGGATCCACATCCACACGCTTCCGTGTCCAAAAGCTGCTCGAGGTGCTGAGCGTCTGGTTGGCTTAGTTCAGTTCAGTTCCTTTATTGTCCACAAGGGGAAATGTGTCTTTGGCTTCACTATACACCACACACAAGGACACCAACACAACAATATACATAAAACATAAAAGTAAAACAATAACATTTCCATGTACATATGCCTACATATCCACCCCTGCTCATATTCATATCTTCTCAACATTATGAATTCGAATGCTAGTCGGCACAGATGAAACTTTAGCCATCAGGGCAGCATGAGAATATTAGCATCGAGAGAGTCGTCAGTATTCATGCGCTAACGTTTGCCCGCGGTGTTTCTGCTGCTATCCACCGGGCCAAGTGTGAGCCGAGCCAGAATCTGACATGGAGGAGAATACTGCGAGTCCACATGAATGTTTTAAAGTTGTTTCATGTTTTTGAATGAACCTTATTTACTATAAACAGCAACAAATCAAAACTGACTCTCTCAACTCGTGTTACTTTTTTTATTGTGCATGTAAAGCAGTTTATATTACACCATAAATGGCCATATGGGTGGAGGAAACATAACATAACATCATAACAACATTTTAATGCAGATGACAAAATACTAGGAGCTGTTAATTAAAGAATTAAAGGAAAAGTCTGAACAATCCTGTCATCTTTCTCTCACCCTCATGTTATTCCAAATCTGTTTGACTTCTAATGGCTTTCTCATGTGGAGTGCAAAAGCAAATGTGTATTTGCTTATTTGCAAATTGCTTATTTTCAGAAAGCTCATTTCCCAAGTAATGAAAGCATCCACATTACCAGGGTCTGCCTCAAAAAGTTGCTTATTCTACTAAAGCTTTTAAACCGTGTCCATTTTCATAATTTATCTTGCATTTCTGTTCATGTAAAATGAATGCACTTCAGTCTGTGTTCACTGCTGAAACCTCAAAGCAGATTTGGGGCTTTTAGGAAAAGCGATTGAACTACTGGATGGAATTATTCCTGTAGAATTATTCATGTTTGTGACCCGGCAGTCATCCGTAGACCCCCGACCACAGAGACCCGCTGATCAAACAGGTGTCGAACATCCTCCGACACTCCTCAATTATTCACCCGGCCTCTCACGTCTCTAGTATACGCTGCTCATTACAGTGCGCTGAATGCCTCATCGTAATGCCTCCGCTGTTCATTCTAGGGTTTCACCGCACATCCCCAGGCAGGACTCATCCGATAGCACGCTAATCCCCGGTGACATGCGCTTATTCTCCATCAATACAAGATGTAAAACCTTAACCTTAACTCATCGGCTGCTTGCATTCAGGAAAAGTCTAGATAAGTCCATAAATGTTTTACATTTCAAGCCCAGTTGGGTCATAAAGACTTGATCTAGCTGATACCATGAGTCAGTTTAAGTAAAGTATGTCATTTTTGCACCAACACATGGAATTTGTTTGGAAAGTGTTTTCATAAACACTCATTTCATCTGCGACTGGACTGATTGGCCCAGCCAATGGCGTTAGTTAGAGGCGGGGCATATATTTGCCTGACCAATCACAGAAGAGGGAGTCTTTGAAACAGACATTATTTTTAGGGATGCACCAATATAATTTTTTTTGCCGATATCGATTCTTTATACTTGATAGTTGATCATTTTTGAGAGCCTGATTACAAAAACAAAAGTCTCAACATTAAAAGCACACAATTATGACTATGTTCTGATTATGATTTTATGTAGACAGTATGACAGACTTGCACTGCACATGTTGAACTTCACTGTATTTGTGTCTGAAGGAAATAATACATTATTTATCGGCTTTAATATATCAGCCTAATTTTCTTATCGGGCCGATAACGATAACATTAAAATTGAACATATATATCGGCCGATACCCCATATATCATGCATCGCTAATCATTTTTGCAATCCACTAGTTAACCAGAAATGACACACTAGTAGTAAACGTGCAATACTTTAATTTTTCAATACAGTTTTATTCATGTGAATCAAATGAAACATGAATTGATCAACTAACTTTTAATCTCAAAATGTCTACAATGTCTTGTTTAAAAGACGTCTAATAGCCGTCCAAACAGCCCAGACGTCTAGGCTAAAACAAGGCAAAAATGTGAAAACTTAATAGACGTCTAAACCATCGCCCAAGAATAGACTAGTCATCATTTAGATAATAAAGAAATAAAATGAGTGAAGAAATGAAACCAAACACCTTGTAATCACTTTTTTCTTTGCTTACATGATGGAATAGCAATATCATACATCTCACAAGTTATTTTGACAAAAACGACATGTAACCAAATTCAAGGTTATTTTGGCTAGGACTATATCGGGTCTATAGTTAACCTACTCATAGCTGGACTATATCGGGTCTATAGTTAACCTACTCATAGCTGGACAATATCGGGTCTATAGTTAACCTACTCATAGCTGGGCTATATCGGGTCTATAGTTAACCTACTCATAGCTGGACTATATCGGGTCTATAGTTAACCTACTCATAGCTGGACTATATCGGGTCTATAGTTAATCTACTCATAGCTGGACTATATCGGGTCTATAGTTAACCTACTCATAGCTGGACTATATCAGGTCTATAGTTAACCTACTCATAGCTGGACTATATCGGGTCTATAGTTAACCTACTCATAGCTGGACTATATCGGGTCTATAGTTAACCTACTCATAGCTGGACTATATCGGGTCTATAGTTAACCTACTCATAGCTGGACTATATCGGGTCTATAGTTAACCTACTCATAGCTGGACAATATCGGGTCCATAGTTAACCTACTCATAGCTGGGCTATATCGGGTCTATAGTTAACCTACTCATAGCTGGACTATATCGGGTCCATAGTTAACCTACTCATAGCTGGACTATATCGGGTCTATAGTTAACCTACTCATAGCTGGACTATATCGGGTCCATAGTTAACCTACTCATAGCTGGGCTATATCGGGTCTATAGTTAACCTACTCATAGCTGGACTATATCGGGTCCATAGTTAACCTACTCATAGCTGGACTATATCGGGTCCATAGTTAACCTACTCATAGCTGGACTATATCGGGTCTATAGTTAACCTACTCATAGCTGGACTATATCGGGTCCATAGTTAACCTACTCATAGCTGGACTATATCGGGTCTATAGTTACCCTACTCATAGCTGGACTATATCGGGTCCATAGTTAACCTACTCATAGCTGGACTATATCGGGTCCATAGTTAACCTACTCATAGCTGGGCTATATCGGGTCTATAGTTAACCTAGCTGGGCTATATCGGGTCTATAGTTAACCTACTCATAGCTGGACTATATCGGGTCTATAGTTAACCTACTCATAGCTGGACTATATCGGGTCTATAGTTAATCTACTCATAGCTGGACTATATCGGGTCTATAGTTAACCTACTCATAGCTGGACTATATCAGGTCTATAGTTAACCTACTCATAGCTGGACTATATTGGGTCTATAGTTAACCTACTCATAGCTGGACTATATCGGGTCTATAGTTAACCTACTCATAGCTGGACTATATCGGGTCTGTTAACCTAGTCATAGCTGGGCTATATCGGGTCCATAGTTAACCTACTCATAGCTGGGCTATATCGGGTCCATAGTTAACCTACTCATAGCTGGGCTATATCGGGTCTATAGTTAACCTACTCATAGCTGGACTATATCGGGTCCATAGTTAACCTACTCATAGCTGGGCTATATCGGGTCTATAGTTAACCTACTCATAGCTGGACTATATCGGGTCCATAGTTAACCTACTCATAGCTGGACTATATCGGGTCTATAGTTAACCTACTCATAGCTGGACTATATCGGGTCCATAGTTAACCTACTCATAGCTGGGCTATATCGGGTCTATAGTTAACCTACTCATAGCTGGACTATATCGGGTCCATAGTTAACCTACTCATAGCTGGACTATATCGGGTCCATAGTTAACCTACTCATAGCTGGACTATATCGGGTCTATAGTTAACCTACTCATAGCTGGACTATATCGGGTCCATAGTTAACCTACTCATAGCTGGACTATATCGGGTCTATAGTTACCCTACTCATAGCTGGACTATATCGGGTCCATAGTTAACCTACTCATAGCTGGACTATATCGGGTCCATAGTTAACCTACTCATAGCTGGGCTATATCGGGTCTATAGTTAACCTACTCATAGCTGGGCTATATCGGGTCTATAGTTAACCTACTCATAGCTGGACTATATCGGGTCCATAGTCAACCTACTCATAGCTGGACTATATCGGGTCTATAGTTAACCTACTCATAGCTGGACTATATCGGGTCTATAGTTAACCTACTCATAGCTGGACTATATCGGGTCCATAGTTAACCTACTCATAGCTGGGCTATATCGGGTCCATAGTCAACCTACTCATAGCTGGACTATATCGGGTCCATAGTTAACCTACTCATAGCTGGACTATATCGGGTCCATAGTTAACCTACTCATAGCTGGACTATATCGGGTCCATAGTTAACCTACTCATAGCTGGACTATATCGGGTCTATAGTTAACCTACTCATAGCTGGACTATATCGGGTCTATAGTTAACCTACTCATAGCTGGACTATATCGGGTCTATAGTTAACCTACTCATAGCTGGACTATATCGGGTCTATAGTTAACCTACTCATAGCTGGACTATATCGGGTCTATAGTTAACCTACTCATAGCTGGACTATATCGGGTCTATAGTTAACCTACTCATAGCTGGACTATATCGGGTCTATAGTTAACCTACTCATAGCTGGGCTATATCGGGTCTATAGTTAACCTACTCATAGCTGGGCTATATCGGGTCTATAGTTAACCTACTCATAGCTGGGCTATATCGGGTCCATAGTTAACCTACTCATAGCTGGGCTATATCGGGTCTATAGTTAACCTACTCATAGCTGGGCTATATCGGGTCTATAGTTAACCTACTCATAGCTGGACTATATCGGGTCTATAGTTAACCTACTCATAGCTGGACTATATCGGGTCTATAGTTAACCTACTCATAGCTGGACTATATCGGGTCTATAGTTAACCTACTCATAGCTGGACTATATCGGGTCTATAGTTAACCTACTCATAGCTGGACTATATCGGGTCTATAGTTAACCTACTCATAGCTGGGCTATATCGGGTCCATAGTTAACCTAGACGGTGAAATGATGGCTATTGCTTGCTCACATACTAAGAGATGAAAAGTCCTTTTATGTTAATCACAGTCCATCATGATTACGTTTAACCGCAGGAAAGCATGAAATTGCAATAAACTTGTGTATATTATCTTTTGCATATCATCCATGCATGAGTGCGTGCGCCGCGTCTGTCAGCCCAGGTTAAGTGTGTTGTGTCGGACGCACCGTTGGGCACTTTGTGAAGCGGATTGCTTTAATCTGGAAAGCAGGTGTAGGTTGAGGTCATGACCGCACGCTTCACATATGGTGCCACCGCCTGCACTGCTGATGCTGACACGTGGGTTTCTCTCTTCAACAATGTTCCCCTTCATATGTGTGATGGGATTGTGTGCACTGGAGACACTCATATTCTGCTTGCTGCCAGTTTTATGATGCAAAATGAACGTAACTACAGTCATTTATGTGTTGAGGACAAGACAAAACATCTTATGCTATAATAGATTATTAGTGCTATAATGTATTAGTGTGAATACGGCCTATTTGACCTATCACTGTCATCAGCAATAATCAAACAGCATTTAATACTGACAAAAAGTTTCAGATTCTTAAAGCCCTTTTTTTGTTGATTGTTTATTCTAATGCATTTCTTTGTTTTCCTTTATTACTTTACATTTGCTTTTGTTTCGAAGCAATATCATTTAATAAAATGTGTAATTTAATTTAGATATAAAACTAAGAATCTAATAAAAATGCACAAAAAATAAATTTGATATTCAAAGTCGGTAAACTAATTTGTTACGATTTTTAATCATTGATAACTTCAATTATATTCCTCACAAAAAGCCAATATTGATATTAAGTAAATAATATAATTTTTAATGTGTTATAGGTGTATTTTCAAAAATGAGTTTCATATTTGCAACATTTATTCATGTAAAAACTTAAAATATGAGTGTATTTACTTTCAAATGTGTTTTCGGTTTGATTATTCTCAGGGACAAAAGTTATAACATTTTCCTTCTTCAAGCGATAATTTTCTTCAGATTTTCTTCAAGAAACTCTCAGATTTGAGATGAAAAAGCAACGAATGTCATTTTCCTGTAGTTTGTGAGTCTGTTTCCTCGTGGCTCACGTTGCTTTGGCAGCATGCATTATTCTGTAGGTGTAACTCATGCCCGTCTGGATTTGGTGTCTATATATGCCGACCGGTATCCGATGACGTGGATTCATCATCTTAATGGCTCCATCACGTCCCGCTCCGGTCAGGAATCATCCATCGGGAAAAACAGCAATCCAATAACATTCAGGACTTAAAGGCGCCCTGTTCAGGACCTAAACACATCAGGAACTTTATCTTTGGTTTGGCTGAACCTCCAGAAGAAGTGCCAAGAGTGTGTGTGTGTGTGTGTGTGTGTGGGCCTCCCCGAGTCAAGCCACGGTAACCTCGAGTCGGCGTGTAACTCCAGCTCGGGTTTGAAACCCGTAACCAGACGTCAAGCATCCCTCAGGCCTCACTGGCGCGGGGTTACGGTTTCTCCTAATTGCTTTTACCCACTGCTCGCTGTCTCGCTGTCTCACCTGGCTGGAGATCCCCATTCATTTTTAATTCCTCGCTCGAATCTCATTTGCCCAGCTGGCGACGGGTTACAATTAGTTTAGAGAAATCAGCCAAAGCCACCGAGGTACTTCACCGTTCGGCGTTCACTCGCGCTCTCCAAAAGATGCTGGATCAAGTGCGTTGGTCTTTCAAAATCTATTTGGCGAGATCATCTCTTATCTAAGACGAACAGCTTTTTGTAGGAAAGGCAAATAACTGCAGATGTTGCTCGCTGAAAGTGCAGAGATGAGTTTAATTATGTAAGGAACAAGTGATGCACAACTGAGGTGACAATGAGTGGAAAGACTATTAAATCTCAAGTGAATTTTATTCAATTTATATATATATATATATATATATATATATATATATATATATATATATATATATATATATTTGTGTATTTTTTTTAAATACATCATAGATATATTTGTCTAAAATATTAAAGGGGTAGTTCACCCAAAAATGAAAGTTCTGTCAGTAATTATTCACCCTCATGTCCTTCCAACCCCGTAAGACCGTTCATCTTCGCAACCCAAATGAAGATATTTGTGATGAAATCCGAGAGGTTTCCGACCCTCCTTAAACAACAACGTCACTGCAACTTTTAAGGCCCAGAAAGGTAGGAAAGACATCGTTAAAATAGTCCATATGACTACAGTGGTTCAAATGTAATGTTATGAAGTGACAAGAATATACTTTTGGCACTTACTATGTAAAAAAAAAATCAAAAAAAAATCATGGACGTATTAATTGTACTTATTGCAATGCATTCTGGGATTGTTTTCACCTTGAAATATACATGAAATGCCACTTATAAATTTGTCCAAACCCTTATAGTCTATAACTGCACGCCTTCATTACGTGTCCACTCAGCAGGCCGATCTGAGCGAGTTTGATTGACAGGCGAGCGGAAACCCTGTAGTTCTGTCATCTGTGTGTGTCACACCAGCAGACAGAGTCCTTTCATCAGCCTCACAGTGATGGATGAAGTGTTCAGTGTTACCAGAGACCACAGAGCTCGTGTACGCCAGTGTGTTTCACGAGACAACAACCGCAGCAAAACATGAGACTCAACAAACACACAGCGAAAGCATTCAGACACTGACCGTTTACTGGTTATCAGACACTGCGTTTCATCTGGATGTTATTATCAGTGCATCCCTAATTTTTGGAGAAACCTCTGAGACAAAGTTGAAACTTGAAGTCCCCCTGTGGTGGAAATCCAGCTTTGAATGTTGTTTATGTGGTGTATTTAATATGCTTTAAGACAAAGCATGTGTAAATTCATAAGTCGACACCATTGCTGAGTATTTTCTCCTTAAAACACGCTTTGAAATCGCTGGTGTTTCTGACGTCACAAACTACCTTGTAACCAATCAGATCAACGTGTGATCATCAACCAGTGGATCTCTGAGCTGAGTGAGTGAGTGGAGGCGGGACTCATTTGCATATTCATAGACGCGCGCATACTAAATGAGGCAAGGGTGTCGAGTTACATTCAAGATATTTTAAGACATATTCTCAAGGAAAAAACGCTTAAATATGTAATTTTGGGGATCAAAGATGAGTTTTAAGGGATAAAATGATTGACTACAGGGGGACTCTAAATCTAGCAGCCCATCTTTTATATAATATTCTCTATTTTCTGCATTATTCAGGACCAGACTCCCATTTTAATCTTGTATTTTCTCTCTGTTCTCCTCTTCCTCGTGTTATGTGACAAACGTCTCGGTTAAGGAGAGCTGAAGCAGAACGGTAATGCCAGTTACCGTAATTAGCCTCGATTATTCCTTCTCTTCCTCACAGGACTGTGAAGTGTCTCTCCGTTCGTTTGCTTCTCCCCGTCACCTGGTAATTAGGGCTTCCAGTCTTCAAGCCACTTCAGTTCCCCAACACCACGAGACTCTATTAACGCCCCGTTCGCTCCTAATCCAACGCTTTCAGAGACGGGTCGGTCCGAACGCCACTCCATTAGCCTCCAAATCACATTAGAGTCCCGGGAAAAGCCTCTGATTGAATTCCAGACAGTTTATTCCCCACCGCTGACATTTGATTACAAGCATGTCGAGCTTTAGCGGAGGAGTGGGAGTTGCTTTATTCCTTAATGTTTCTCTCTTTTAGCTCATCCATCACTCTCGTCCTCCAGCTTTCCTTCTTCCTGACGCTCTGCCCTCTTCTCTCCTGTATTTATGCATCTTTTTCTGTCTTTTTAGTGTCTCTGTTCCCACATTTACTCTAGTAAGCTGCCCTGCTCTGCAAAAAATGCTTTGCTTACCTAGTATTTTTGTCTTAATTCCAGTCCAAATATCAAACAATTCTTAAATCAAGATGCTTTTGCTTAAGTAGTAAAATGTTATACGATAATATGTCATATATAAATAAAAATGAAGTGAGTTTTTGCTTAAAACAAGTAAATTATCTGCCAATGGGGTCAGAAAATAATATTGTTTCTGTTGAATTAAGATATTTTTCTTCTTCGGCAGATCATTTTGCTTGTTTTAAGCAAAAACTCACTTCATTTTATTGATTGTTTTACAGTACAACTGTAAAATTGCAATCTGTATATTTATGATCTGAATTTCTGAATTTTCAGACATTAAACTATCAAACTTTTATTTTGACAGAAAACCGACCCCAAACTTTTGAATGTAGTGTGTATGTAGCTCAGTGCAATGCATTCTGGGATTGTCACTGTGAAGTATACATATGATATGGCGAATTTGGCAATAAACTGTCCTCTAGCACAGCCTTTGTGTTAGAAGTCAGATAGTCAGCTAGGGTTTGGACAGACTCACAGATGAAGCTCAGTCTCTTTCCCGCTGTGTTTGTGGTGTTATTAATGCTGCTGTTGACCTGTGTGGCACAAACCTTGTTTACTCTTCTCCATTACTGACACTGAGCTTTAATGTGCTTCCACTCGCTGCCTGTCCAACGGGCAAATTAGCCAAACCAGATTCATTTCTATTGTGCAGGCCAACTCACTGCACTGAACATTTGAACAAATCAACATTTGTTCTGTCCATCATCGTAGATGAATTTATAACTAAAACAAGCCTTGAAAGTATATATTTATATTTATATTTAGCTTTTATTTTTATATTTTCAATTTTTATATTTCTATTTTGCTTTCATTTATTTTTATTTCAGTTTGAGTAATTTGGTATTTCTTAATTCTATTTTGCGTTAATTTTTTTTTTTTCAGTTTGAGTAATTTTGTTATTTTATATTTCTATTTTGCTTTCATTTATTTTTATTTCAGTTTGAGTAATTTGGTATTTCTTAATTCTGTTTTGCGTTCATTTATTTTTATTTCAGTTTGAGTAATTTTGGTAGTTTTATATTTCTATTTTTCTTTGGGGATATTCTGGGGATATCTAATTTGATTTTATCAATAAATTCCACTAGAAACAAACCTTGTTGTATTATTTTAATTTAATACTGTGAAGCTGCTTTGATACAATCTGTATTGTGAAAAGCGCTATACAAATATACTTGACTTGACTTGACTTTCATTTATTTTTATTTCAGTTTGAGTAATTTGGTATTTCTTAATTCTATTTTGTGTTAATTTATTTTTATTTCAGTTTGAGTAATTTTGTTATTTTTATATTTCTATTTTGCATTAATGAATTTTTTCAGTTTGAGTAATTTGGTATTTCTTAATTCTGTTTTGTGTTAATTTATTTTTATTTCAGTTTGAGTAATTTTGGTAGTTTTATATTTCTATTTTGCTTTCATTTATTTTATTTCAGTTTGAGTAATTTGGTATTTCTTAATTCTATTTTGCTTTAATTAATTTTTATTTCAGTTTGAGTAATTTTGTTATTTTTATATTTCTATTTTGCATTAATAAATTTTTTTCAGTTTGAGTAATTTTGTTATTTTATATTTCTATTTTGCTTTCATTTATTTTATTTCAGTTTGAGTAATTTGGTATTTCTTAATTCTGTTTTGCTTTCATTTATTTTTATTTCAGTTTGAGTAATTTTGGTATTTTTATATTTCTATTTAGCGTTAATTTTATTTTTATTTCAGTTTTAGTAACTTTGTTATTTTTGTATTTCTATTCTGCTTTTGTTTATTTTTATTTCAGTTTGAGTAATTTTGGTATTTTTATATTTCTATTTAGCGTTAATTTTATTTTTATTTCAGGTTTAGTAACTTTGTTATTTTTGTATTTATATTCTGCTTTTGTTTATTTTTATTTCAGTTTGAGTAATTTTGGTATTTTTATATTTTGCTTTAATTTCTTTAATTTCAGTTATTTTATGTTTTAGTAATTTTAGTATGTCGTTCCAAACCTCTGTTTGTGAAAAACTATTTTTCATTTTTCAAGCGCCAAAGAGAATACAAAGCCCCATAAAAGTATCGTAGCGAGCCATAATGGGCTGTATTTCAAGTCTTCTGAAGTCACATGATTTGTTATGATTTGATTGTATTTTTGCAGGTTTTATGAACTACTTTAAAGCTGTTTTTAGCGTGACTGCTGTTGTCACTGGACTGCTGTTGTCACTGGACTGCTGTTGTCTCTGGACTGCTGTTGTCACTGGACTGCTGTTGTCACTGGACTGCTGTTGTCACTGGACTGCTGTTGTCTCTGGACTGCTGTTGTCACTGGACTGCTGTTGTCACTGGACTGCTGTTGTCTCTGGACTGCTGTTGTCACTGGACTGCTGTTGTCTCTGGACTGCTGTTGTCACTGGACTGCTGTTGTCTCTGGACTGCTGTTGTCACTGGACTGCTGTTGTCTCTGGACTGCTGTTGTCACTGGACTGCTGTTGTCACTGGACTGCTGTTGTCACTGGACTGCTGTTGTCTCTGGACTGCTGTTGTCACTGGACTGCTGTTGTCTCTGGACTGCTGTTGTCTCTGGACTGCTGTTGTCTCTGGACTGCTGTTGCCTCTGGACTGCTGTTGTCTCTGGACTGCTGTTGTCTCTGGACTGCTGTTGCCTCTGGACTGCTGTTGTCTCTGGACTGCTGTTGTCTCTGGACTGCTGTTGCCTCTGGACTGCTGTTGTCTCTGGACTGCTGTTGTCTCTGGACTGCTGTTGTCACTGGACTGCTGTTGTCACTGGACTGCTGTTGTCTCTGGACTGCTGTTGTCACTGGACTGCTGTTGTCACTGGACTGCTGTTGTCACTGGACTGCTGTTGTCTCTGGACTGCTGTTGTCACTGGACTGCTGTTGTCTCTGGACTGCTGTTGTCACTGGACTGCTGTTGTCACTGGACTGCTGTTGTCTCTGGACTACTGTTGTCACTGGACTGCTGTTGTCACTGGACTGCTGTTGTCACTGGACTGCTGTTGTCTCTGGACTGCTGTTGTCACTGGACTGCTGTTGTCTCTGGACTGCTGTTGTCACTGGACTGCTGTTGTCACTGGACTGCTGTTGTCACTGGACTGCTGTTGTCACTGGACTGCTGTTGTCACTGGACTGCTGTTGTCTCTGGACTGCTGTTGTCTCTGGACTGCTGTTGTCACTGGACTGCTGTTGTCTCTGGACTGCTGTTGTCACTGGACTGCTGTTGTCTCTGGACTGCTGTTGTCACTGGACTGCTGTTGTCACTGGACTGCTGTTGTCTCTGGACTGCTGTTGTCTCTGGACTGCTGTTGTCACTGGACTGCTGTTGTCTCTGGACTGCTGTTGTCTCTGGACTGCTGTTGTCACTGGACTGCTGTTGTCTCTGGACTGCTGTTGTCACTGGACTGCTGTTGTCTCTGGACTGCTGTTGTCACTGGACTGCTGTTGTCACTGGACTGCTGTTGTCACTGGACTGCTGTTGTCACTGGACTGCTGTTGTCTCTGGACTGCTGTTGTCTCTGGACTGCTGTTGTCACTGGACTGCTGTTGTCTCTGGACTGCTGTTGTCACTGGACTGCTGTTGTCTCTGGACTGCTGTTGTCTCTGGACTGCTGTTGTCTCTGGACTGCTGTTGTCTCTGGACTGCTGTTGTCTCTGGACTGCTGTTGTCACTGGACTGCTGTTGTCACTGGACTGCTGTTGTCTCTGGACTGCTGTTGTCTCTGGACTGCTGTTGTCACTGGACTGCTGTTGTCTCTGGACTGCTGTTGCCTCTGGACTGCTGTTGTCTCTGGACTGCTGTTGTCTCTGGACTGCTGTTGCCTCTGGACTGCTGTTGTCTCTGGACTGCTGTTGCCTCTGGACTGCTGTTGTCTCTGGACTGCTGTTGTCTCTGGACTGCTGTTGCCTCTGGACTGCTGTTGTCTCTGGACTGCTGTTGTCTCTGGACTGCTGTTGCCTCTGGACTGCTGTTGTCTCTGGACTGCTGTGTCTCTGGACTGCTGTTGTCACTGGACTGCTGTTGTCTCTGGACTGCTGTTGTCTCTGGACTGCTGTTGTCACTGGACTGCTGTTGTCACTGGACTGCTGTTGTCACTGGACTGCTGTTGTCTCTGGACTGCTGTTGTCACTGGACTGCTGTTGTCTCTGGACTGCTGTTGTCTCTGGACTGCTGTTGTCACTGGACTGCTGTTGTCACTGGACTGCTGTTGTCTCTGGACTGCTGTTGTCACTGGACTGCTGTTGTCACTGGACTGCTGTTGTCTCTGGACTGCTGTTGTCACTGGACTGCTGTTGTCTCTGGACTGCTGTTGTCTCTGGACTGCTGTTGTCACTGGACTGCTGTTGTCACTGGACTGCTGTTGTCTCTGGACTGCTGTTGTCTCTGGACTGCTGTTGCCTCTGGACTGCTGTTGTCTCTGGACTGCTGTTGTCTCTGGACTGCTGTTGCCTCTGGACTGCTGTTGTCTCTGGACTGCTGTGTCTCTGGACTGCTGTTGTCACTGGACTTCTGTTGTCTCTGGACTGCTGTTGTCTCTGGACTGCTGTTGTCACTGGACTGCTGTTGTCACTGGACTGCTGTTGTCTCTGGACTGCTGTTGTCACTGGACTGCTGTTGTCACTGGACTGCTGTTGTCTCTGGACTGCTGTTGTCACTGGACTGCTGTTGTCACTGGACTGCTGTTGTCTCTGGACTGCTGTTGTCACTGGACTGCTGTTGTCACTGGACTGCTGTTGTCTCTGGACTGCTGTTGTCACTGGTCTGCTGTTGTCACTGGACTGCTGTTGTCTCTGGACTGCTGTTGTCTCTGGACTGCTGTTGTCTCTGGACTGCTGTTGTCACTGGACTGCTGTTGTCACTGGACTGCTGTTGTCTCTGGACTGCTGTTGTCTCTGGACTGCTGTTGCCTCTGGACTGCTGTTGTCACTGGACTGCTGTTGTCACTGGACTGCTGTTGTCTCTGGACTGCTGTTGCCTCTGGACTGCTGTTGTCTCTGGACTGCTGTTGTCTCTGGACTGCTGTTGCCTCTGGACTGCTGTGTCTCTGGACTGCTGTTGTCACTGGACTGCTGTTGTCTCTGGACTGCTGTTGTCACTGGACTGCTGTTGTCTCTGGACTGCTGTTGTCACTGGACTGCTGTTGTCTCTGGACTGCTGTTGTCACTGGACTGCTGTTGTCACTGGACTGCTGTTGTCTCTGGACTGCTGTTGTCTCTGGACTGCTGTTGCCTCTGGACTGCTGTTGTCACTGGACTGCTGTTGTCTCTGGACTGCTGTTGTCTCTGGACTGCTGTTGTCTCTGGACTGCTGTTGCCTCTGGACTGCTGTTGTCTCTGGACTGCTGTTGTCACTGGACTGCTGTTGTCTCTGGACTGCTGTTGTCTCTGGACTGCTGTTGTCTCTGGACTGCTGTTGTCACTGGACTGCTGTTGTCTCTGGACTGCTGTTGCCTCTGGACTGCTGTTGTCTCTGGACTGCTGTTGTCTCTGGACTGCTGTTGCCTCTGGACTGCTGTGTCTCTGGACTGCTGTTGTCACTGGACTGCTGTTGTCTCTGGACTGCTGTTGTCACTGGACTGCTGTTGTCACTGGACTGCTGTTGTCTCTGGACTGCTGTTGTCACTGGACTGCTGTTGTCACTGGACTGCTGTTGTCTCTGGACTGCTGTTGTCTCTGGACTGCTGTTGTCACTGGACTGCTGTTGTCACTGGACTGCTGTTGTCACTGGACTGCTGTTGTCACTGGACTGCTGTTGTCTCTGGACTACTGTTGTCACTGGACTGCTGTTGTCACTGGACTGCTGTTGTCACTGGACTGCTGTTGTCTCTGGACTGCTGTTGTCACTGGACTGCTGTTGTCACTGGACTGCTGTTGTCACTGGACTGCTGTTGTCTCTGGACTGCTGTTGTCTCTGGACTGCTGTTGTCTCTGGACTGCTGTTGTCTCTGGACTGCTGTTGTCTCTGGACTGCTGTTGTCACTGGACTGCTGTTGTCTCTGGACTGCTGTTGTCACTGGACTGCTGTTGTCACTGGACTGCTGTTGTCACTGGACTGCTGTTGTCACTG